>NC_081826.1:58910000-59210000 GCF_030867095.1 Alligator mississippiensis | reverse complement strand
CAACTTACAATAATAAGTTAAATACCAGTGTAAATCAACCCAAGATTTACACCAATGTAAATATGCAGAAAAGGTATTCAACCAGTTAAATGTGCACTAATAGTGCTCTCTATAACTGGGATATCTTATACTAAGGCACTTATGAATTTTGATCCACATACACAACTTTCGGGAGAGATGAGATGGTGCCAATTCCCTCAACATTCAGTACCATATAGCTAGCTCAATGATCTAAAAACTTACAATCTGCCTAACAGCTTTCTATTGTGCCCAATTCAAGTTTACTTAGAAAATAAAGGTCATAAAAGGAGTTGAATTAATATTATTAAGTGTCATTTCAGCTGGTAGTGCATTAATCATGCAGCTGGAAGGAGAAGAAAATCAGCTGCAGGTTTTACATGCTGCGTGTTATAACTTCTCTACATACATCTGCAATTTTTTAAAATTCCTCCTACTTCTACAACAACCTTCAGCCAATTTTCTTCAATTTTCTGCTCCACTAACTTAAAAGTCATTTCCTTAAGAAAACAGATGACAGACAACTTGAGTGACTGATTATATTGTGCCATCACTTTGTTTTTCTCTGAGGCCTTGGTTTAAGAGGATGGATGTTAGTGTAAATGACAGAAAGGGGAGCTTCGCATAGGATTTCACTTCTGTTCAAAGACAAGCTAATGCAACCTCACTGAGGTGCAATCAACTTGACAAATGGATGCTGTGCAACCCTGTGCCTCCCACTGAAACCTGAGAGCCTGATTTACACAATATTCTCCCTGTAAAGTGAAGGAAGACCAAATTCCAGACAGACTTAATGCTGCTTTGCTGTATAATGGGTAGATCTGATAATTCTTCTCATATAATGAAATCTGATAATAGTGGGAAAAATACATCAGAAAGAATGGAATACATTAATGAACTTGTAAAAATACACTTAAGTCTTAACAGCTTTAATAAACAGAAAAGAAACGTAGCTCAAACCAGAGTCTTTATATGCAGCCAGCACTTCTCAAGTTTAACAATGCAGTTAGTAATGGATGCAGGGGTTTCTATTTACAACTGGCCACAAACACCACACCTTTTTCAGATGGTCAGGAAAGAAAAATCATTTAAATATCAAAGCAAGCTTTCAAACATTTCTCCATTTTTCACCTTGCCCTGTCTCCCAAAAGTAAACTAATTCTGTAATATAAACTTACTTCACAAGAAAATGCGAGTCAGATAGAAAAGCGTTTTTTCCATCCAAGACAGTATTTCATTGATTATCTGGATCATAAAAAGAAGACCAAACAGGAAACTGGCAAGCCTTAAAAAGATCTAGCTTTCTGTATCATCTATTGAAAAACTAAAGAAATTTAATTGAAAAACACTTATTTTTTTACAATTTTAAACTCTTTTTGTCTGTCTCCACACAAATGAACTGGATGATTTAACCTGAGAAGAAAGCAACAGAGATGGTTTTTAAAAATAATTTACGTTTTCTGCGACTACATTGATCAAAAACTACTCAGATTAGCATTGTTTCTACAAATGAACACTGTACCCAGAAAACAACTGTAATCAGAAGTAATTATCACACATATAAAAGTTAAATAGCACAAAAAATTTAGGGTTCTATTTACTTAGTTGTTGTCACAAATAAAAGGGGGAAAAAAGCTTATGCAAACATTTCATGCTGAAGTGAATGGATTTCAACAGCTGCTGATTTGGTGACATTGAGAACCCCAGTGGAGATGTCCTGCTGAATTAACGTCTTGGAAATTTTGAAAAGAAACTTCAAACAGACCTTGTTTAGCAGGCGGTCGAAGAGCTTTCTCTGTGGGGATCATGTGAAGACTAGCAGAGCAGTCAGTCAGTCGTGAATCAGGCTTGTCAATAGTTGCCTATTTTCTCAACAGGTGTCTCAATCAAGCACAAAATCCTTTCCCCATTAGCATCTTTATTTAATAGAATTCACTGTCTTCACAGCACAAAATTTTGCTAATACAAGCCTTACCTTATTGATTTGATAATAGCTCTTGGCTCCCTAGTGTCATTACTAAATCTTAAACTTGCCCTTATCCACTTTTCTCTTGTCTACTTACAGAAGTACAGGAAGTACAAGAACTGCAGAACAGGAGTCATCAAGAATTTAATTCTCTGTTACTGCTGCTAAATACAGCAGAACCCATGCTATCATCCTTTGGCTTATGAGATATCTAGGAAGTGCTATTATTGTCAGTGCTCTAGTTCTTAGCCAGCAGTAAATAATCATTCTGCCTTAAAACAAAAAGAATTATTATCAGCATTAAAATATGCCTCATCCTGATATAAAAAGGTTGGAAAATATTCTCATTAAATGAACATGCTTGTATCAAACTAGACAAATGAATATTTTAAGAACTCCATCTAGAGCAATTTTGGAGAGGCGGTGGAAATAACTTTCAATTTCATTTCTAATTCTGAGTCATCAAATTAAACTGTATTTTTGCAACTAAAATAAATCACTTTTCAAAGTCTTAATCATCTAGTTTATTTTAAAGCTGCAAGCCTTATGTAATACTTACAAGTGTTACCAAAGTACTACAAGACCATAGCCATCAAAATCCAGACAAAAAGCAAGAAAGTGTAAGTAATTTGATT
Organism: Alligator mississippiensis; assembly: GCF_030867095.1. Lineage (NCBI taxonomy): Eukaryota > Metazoa > Chordata > Crocodylia > Alligatoridae > Alligator > Alligator mississippiensis. The sequence goes on along the minus strand of NC_081826.1, from coordinate 59,207,381 downwards.
ACTTTAAAATATTTCTTACATGCCTATGATCACACTATACATATGTGTATGACTTCTTTGAGTGGTATGAAATGACAAAAAGAGGCTGAGATCTTTTACCCGTCAATTCTCTCTCACAAAAGTGACAATCAAGTAAATACTCTATCACACTTATTTAGGCAGTTTATTCAACCAAATCTACGATACTAATTTATATTCTAAGCTTACTGCTGCTGTTTATCTTTAAAAAAAAATACAAAGGAGAGAAAAAAAATTAATGTTATGAATTTCACCATTTCCATTTAGAGAACATTATTCTCCTATATCAGGAAAAAAATCTGTAAAGCAATGTAGACAAGTTGTCAGTAGCATGCATGATCTCTCTAGTTTCATTCTCTATATGAACAACCTCAGTAGACAATTCAGCTTTTCAACAACTCGTGTAAAAAAATAATCTTACAAAATATGTTATCAGCTTTACTGCATTGTTTTTAGATCAAAAGCTCCTTCATATTGAACCTTAATAAACAAGCTTCCAGAGGAAGTTAAATTCTCCAGTCACAATGTACAATTTTATCGTTTCCAAATACCTCTGAATCTCATGTCATGCCAGAAAGTAAAACAGGTTCAGTTTGATCATTCCAGCTGTACGTCAAAAGTCTTCCATATTGTTGGATAACATGAAAATGAAGCAGTAGTTCTTGTCACCCTCAATTTAAGAATTTATTATATATGACCTTGGAGCAACAGCTTGTTTAAATACTATCTGTAATATCAGTAAACTGTGTGTACCACCTGCACTGTGACTTGAATTACTGAAATGTAAGACTACCCAATTAGAGTTCTTCTCAGATTTCAACAGAAAAACCATTTGTACTAATAGAAATTTACATGACATATAAATATCTTTAGTGTATTTCAATTTTAAAATGTAACTTGATTACACATCTGATATCTAGACACATTATTCATTTATGTAGGATGTACCACAGAGACAGGCTCACGCAAGCATGTGAATAGATGCACAGACATAGCATGGCCCATATCTTGAAAACAGGATGGTGAGTAACTTTACAAACCAGTACAATTGAAATCCAAACTAATCACATCTGTAAGTGTAATTCATACTAGAACAGAGATAGCACACAGTGCTTGTGGATTTTACAAATACATTTAAACAAGTCTTTGCCTTGAGGTAATAAGTGAACTTTTTTTTTTATCTGAGTGGAACAAGAATTACAGTTGAAATCTCATTCTGTTCAACAATGTGGAAAAGTTTTGACATATACCTGGAATGGTCAATTGACTTCAAGAAGATTGGTCAGATGCATAGCAGCACTCCTGTGTATGCATTTGCAAGATCATGACGTATGTTTCTGAAACGTTTATTTTCCTCAAAGTCAGTTCTGACAGATACAGCTAAGATAGCAGAGAGGCAAAACAAACAAACAAAAAATCCAGTATTTAAAGAATTTACCAAAATATCTTCTTAAAATGCTGAAAATATTAAATCAATAAGTTCATTTAAGGTATTATCCTGCCAGGTGCTGAACAGAATCTGACCAGCATCAGAGCCCTGAATAACAAATCCAGAGAATAACATTTTAAACCTTAGTCTCAACACTGAATTAATGCAGATCATGAAACAGTTTTATGGTAAATTGATCTTTACAATTAAATGTAAAGATTTTTATCTTCCAGTCTAAGTAATACACTTTTGATCTGCTCCGTCACAAAGACCGCAAACCTTCAGGAAGGTAGCTACATTGGTGCAAAGTCCAAATGGTTGATATGCTGTCCTGGTACATATACGAGGGTTTCCCTAAAGTAAACTGAATTGGTGCAAGCTCCATCTCACACTGGTACAGCACATCTACTGCAAGGGATTGGATAAATAACCAGCTGAACATATGTTTGTAGTGCAATGCTAGGGCTAAAAAAAATGTATATTGAAGTAAGTTATTGCTATTGTATATGGCATAAGTGAGACAACTGCTGGAGTATCATATTACAACTGAAAAAGAGCACTGACAAATTGGAAAGGATTTGAAAAAAAAATTATTTGAGGTATGAAAACTTTTCTTATGCTGAGACTGAAGAAACATAGTCTGTTCAGTTTATGCAGAAGCCCCTCCCTGACAGCCAGCTCTGCAGGGCAGATCCTACCCATGGGCCATAGATTCAAAGTACGAATGATTAATTTTAAGGTTATATAAATTATTAATAGGATTAGCTGGAATCTGAAGATACCTATCAGCATCAAGAAATTACAGCATTTTGGCTCCCATGTGGTACAGTGTGAAGTTATCAATCCTGATTTACCTACAACAGGGGTTGTCAACTGGGGGTATCCAAGTACCCCCAGAGGTATGCAAAGGGGCTTGGGGTATGTGTGGGCAGGCGGGGATGGAGCGCTACCACACACCAGTCTGCGCTGCTGCCTCCCAGGAGCAGGGCTGTGGGGGTGTGAGGGCAGTGGCTCCCCTTTGCGGGCTGCACAGGCGCTGCCTGGCTGGCTGGACACAGTGAAAGGGAGCTCACACGCAGGAGCCACTGCCACCATCCACCACCCTGCGCTGCTGCATGCAAGCTCCCCTGTTCAACCAGAAGTGTACCCAGAAAGGGGTACACTCCTTAAAAAAGGTTGAAAACCCCTGACCTACAACAATCACTTTGGTTAACACAAGTTCTGTCAAGTTCAGTGCCACATTGGGGGGGGGATATGCATTTTCTTATATCTACAGTTTGTATCTGTAATTCTGCATAAATGTATGCAGAATCATTTTCATTACATCCAGAAGAACTAATGGTTAGAGATTGGAACAGATAACTGAAAGAGGTTGTAGAATCTCCATCCTTGGAAGTTTTTAAGAACAGGTTAAACAAACACGTCTGGAATGGCTCAGATATGCAGGATCCTACCTTGAACAGGGTGTTAGACTAGATGACCTCCTGAGGTCCCTTGCAACCCTGTTTTGCTATGGTATTATGATTTTACTCGCATGCATAACGTGGTACAAATGCAAAGTATCAAGACATATGGATCAAATTTCTCAAATGGACTGTAGTCTGGGTAACCATTTGGAGCCATTTTGAATCTGAGTTTTAGAAGGACTAAGTATGCACAACAGTTGCTGAAAACAATGACAGCTGTGGGCATTTGGGCTGCTTGAAGATGTTAAAAAAACCGATGCTTTAAACTCCACGTGCTCCTGCACCGAGTCCAGTGTATGCCCAGAAGAGGCATCACATTAGCTGGACCCAGCTCACCCAACAGGTGATTTAATGGGGCTTTTTTGGCACTTTTATCTAATAGCTGATTGAATCAGTTGTTAGATAAAAACACCAAAAAGCGTCACTGAAGGGCCCAATCTAGATAGACACTGTGGATCTGCATTGGATTAGCGTACTGCTTCTTCCAGTAAAGTGCTGCTTTTCTATTTTGTTTTGTTTTTTTTTAACATCTGCAAGCAGCTTTAGTGTTTGTTAAGATGAGGATGAAGGAATTTCAAGTCGTAGTCAGAAACAGAAGAGATTTTTGAAAATATGTTCCTTTACCTTTTCTCTCAAACTCTACATACGGGAGAATCAAGGTTTGTTTGATAGCATGCTTTAATAGACCAACTATGTAGGTGGGAGAGATGTTGGACAAGGTTTTGGTCAAAAAAAATGTTTCTTTAGGTTGGGAAAGTAGATACAATCTACAGTACCTACCAGGTAAAACATTTACTTTTGTTTCTTTCCACCATATAAATGAAAATAGTCACTTAAAGAAGGGAAAGAGGGAAGTAAACCAGTGAAGCAAGGAAGTGATCAGAAATAGCTAGAAATTAAGTAGAAGGCAGCTAAAATGAACAGACTTAATTATGTAAAGACTATGACTGTTCAAAAGAGAAGAGGGTTGTTATTTTCTATGGAGAACAGAGAGATTACCGGACAGCTGGTAAATTGTAATGAGCCAGAAAGCCACTGTCTGTATTTAGTCCACGGGTTTTCATATAAATTTAGTAAAGTTATAGATTTTTTTTCCTGGTCCCATCTTTGTAAAGTATGTGCAGGTTTCCCCTGAGAACAAGAACCGTGAGGTCAGATATGGAATGGTTGTTCTGTAAAATATTCCTTATTGGTGATTGGGTGTGTAATTTTTCAGTTTTCACTCTGGAAAATAGTGGTTGTTTAGTTCCACCCACACAATTCCCATGAGGATATTGGATAAGATATATCTTGTTCTGTGAGAGATGTGGAGGACCCATGAATTCTGATGGTTCTGTTGTGGGGGTGCGGGTAGAAACGTGTTGGCAGGTTTTTCATTTGTTGTTTAGGGAGGTCCTTTTTCTGGGTGCTGTTTGTGGAGCAGTGGGGAGTTTATTTCTGACTGGGAGTTGAATGAAATCAAGACGTTTTGTCTGGGATGGGGTGAACAGGGAATGCTTTTCTGAAGGTATGAACCTTTTCAGTAAAAGCTGTAATTGTTTTATGATCTTTCTTACATGGTTCAATGTAGGATGTTATAGGGTAATAAGGAAGATGTGGTCAGTGGGCAGGGTTTTTTCTGTATCGTAGGTTTGTACAGGATATCTGGGTGCCTTGTTCAAGGATGCAGTCTATTTTTTTCTGGAGTGCTGGATAAAGGCAGTTTTTAGGCTGGTGAGGCAGGTGTCCCAGGTATTCTCATCAGAGGAAATGTAGTGGTATCTGAGACCATGGCTAACAAGTGTGTTTATGATGTTTATTATTTTTGTGGAAATAAATGTGGTGGTCCATGGGTTTTTAGTAGGGTGCCATTCCAGATGTGCACTGTAGCATCTAGAAAGCTGATGTTGGTGTAAGCAGAGCTGTCCCTAGGGGGGTGAATCAGGGCAACTGCCCTGGGCCATGTGCTTTGGGGGGCCCCACAGAGCCAGGCAGAGTGGCTCGGCAACTCCGTGCTGCTGCTGGCTTCACATCTGGCCGCTCGGCACCCCACCCTCCACCACTGAATCTGCTGCTGGCTTCCTCACATCCGGGGGTGGCGCCCTGCACATGCTGATTTGCCCCAGGCCCCACACCCTACTCAGATCATCTCTGGGTGTAGGAGTATTATGGAGAGAATGTAATTCAATGGTGGCAGTTGTTGAAGCTGTGGTAAAAATCAAATCAAGGTGTTCAGTCCGAATGATGAAAATGTTATTTATGGAAAAATGATGGCTGTGTCCACACGAGCATGGACATTTGGTTCCCTGGGGACAACTAGCAGTGGCACACCTTGTGCCGCTGCTAGTTGTCCCTAGGGAATACCTGTGCCACATGCCCTCTGTCACATGGTAGGTTACCTCAAGCAGGGTAGGAGAGGCTGGGGCCAGCACTGGGTTGGCCCCAGCAGCCTTACCTGGGATCCTGGGGGCCTTCTGGGTCTGCAGCAGTAGTAATCCTGCCGCTTGGAGCCTGGTCAGCAGACAGAGTGTAGCTCTGGCCAGCCAGGCTCCCATTTTGAGTGGTATGCACTGCCCCTGCATGTGCCGCTCCCAATTTTTTTATCCAGAGGTCCTCTCCCCCCAACACTGCTCCCTTGCAGTATGGAGAACAGCTGAATGTACAGTATGTGGCACTGCAGACATGTCTCCAGTGCCACATATAGCATGGCCATGCTCATCTTGATGAGGCCTACAGGTTTTCATTTGTAGTTTGGGTCTTTGCTCTGTATTTTTTGATGCTTCATTGTCAGATCAGTTTCTCTACTAAAAATGCCTGGATATTTGATATATTACACACTGTTCACTGTTAAAACACCACTGATGAACAACATCCTAACATCTTAGGAAGAGGTGGATATTGACACTACTACTTGTGTGATACAAATCATCCCACTTTTTTTTTTTTCCAGCTTCTCATTCTTTAAGATCCTTCAGACCAAAAGGAATATAAAGGTATAAAACTCCTTTTCCAAAACACTGCCCATTTCTGTGGTGTCTTCCATACTTCACTTTGTACTCCAGCTCTGTTGGGTTGTTGCATGTAATTCTCCAATAAACTCCTTGGGCGTGCCCACACATGCAGGAACGTGTGCCTGCAGCAGCTCAAATAGGAGCAGCACAAATCTGAGCCGGGGATTTTTGTCTGAGTGCACGTGCCCAGACGTGCACTTTGGTGTGGGGCAAGTTGTGCCACTTAGGGCAAAATAACCCTGCCCAGCTCTTCCCAGATCTGCAGCCACGGGGAGCTTGAGCCTAGGGCCAGCACCTGTGCTAGCCCCAGCAGTATAAAAACCTTCCCTGAGAAGCAGCTCAGGGCTGCTTGGTCTCAGAAGCTTCTGGGGCCCGGCCAACTGGTATCTGGGGACACTACCCCTTGTGCCAGCTGGATTGCTGAAGCAGCCCTGAGAGTTCCCTGCACACTTTACTTACTGCAGCAGGCTGGCAGTGGGGGTTGCTGCCTAGCTATGACCTGCTGCCACCAGAGACAGCATGTGGCCCCAAGGCTGTGCAGCTACCAGACCCGGATGGGGACTGCATGGCCGCAGCAGAAGCATCTGCACCTCTGGGCTAGCTGCCAGTGGGCTGTGGCTGCACAGCTGGCCTTTGTGTGGCACAACTGCCATGTATGCTGCCACCCAGCCATTTGTTCTCAGTGAAGATGTTCTCAGTGTGGTGGCCTGCTTTGAACTGTCAAAGCATGTCCTCCTGGCCCCAAGTGGCCAAGAGGTCAGCCACCACTAGCTGGGTCCTGAGTGCCAGCCCTGACAGGCTCCTCTGCCTGGGTCCTGCCAGCTGCCTCACTAGCAGGAATTCTGGTGTTCTCTATTTAAAAACTGCAAAATCTCTGACAGAAAAATCCCAAATTCACTCTTTAAAATGGTCCAGGACCATGCCTTGCCCTGATTTTTTCCCCCAGGGTATTTTTTGATACTGGGATATCCAGGTATTAAATTTTGAGCCCGTGCTGCACATATGCAGTGTAGGGAACATTTTTTTGGTTTACAGTGTACCTCCTGCAGTGTCTCAAACTGGTTTGCAATGCTACAAGAGGCATATACGTACTCATCTGGATGTGCCCTGGATCACTTTTCTTGCTATTTAGTTATGATCAGAATTAAGATGTTAAAATGTTCCTTATGATCTTTTATAGTTCCATCAAAATCTGTTTCCTGTTTTCTCCACAGGTTTCCACTGTTTCTTTTAATTCCTTTGCTTATCATCTCGTATTATAGTAAGTTAAAATATACCGGTTGCTGTATTATTGTACTTTCTACTGTCTACTTAGCTACGCAAATCAGTGGGTTTGCTTTTATGAAGAGACATATTTTTTTGAAGACAAGATAATCTGCTTCTAAAGATAGCTGCTCTTCTTGCCTTCAGGCACATCTTTGCTAAAAAGGACTCTTGTGGATATTATGCTTGACCTCTGGTAGTGTTAGAGTGATGCTGTAACCATCATGGTTGTCTCACATATTTAACCATTGACTTCCAGGCTATTTTTGACAGGGAGGTGCAATACTATTATTTTTTCATTATAGTTATAATATGGACAGGCAGGTAAATTTGTACCTGAGAAATAAACTCAACACCAATTTTGCAAGGCAGATGGACCTATCTTAAAACATATGTTGATCTATTAATTTCTTTTGTTGAACTGATATGTGATCTAGTGAAAAGCCTATTGAGAGCGTAGTCATGTCAGTAGAGTCTAGACTGGTTGGGTATGGCGGGGTGCCACTCTGACACAGTAGGCATTCCAGGGGGCCTTGTGACTCCTTGCCTAATACAATCCTTAAAAGGAATGAAGCATACATTGCTTCCCATGTAAATCAGCTTTGCTGTGGAAGTTCGGGATTGGAGTTTGTCTCTGCCTCCTCCCCAGCCCTCCAGTGGGAAGTCCCTTTGCTCCCTTCACTCTATCCCCTACACAGAGGCCTAAACCACACTGTAGGTATAATGGGCATCTACGTTTTCATTTTCCAACGCACTGGAGATCCGCCACTTTGGAGCAGACTCAATTAATCGAGCCTGCTCCACAAGCAAACTGATGTGAACTACCGCATGCAGCTGTATAAGTGGTAAAATGCGGGTCAGCATGCAGAAAATGGCAGCAGTGTGCTTTTGAACTAATGTACCTCTAATGTGTTTTAGTTCAAAAGCCTACTGATGCTATTTTCTCAGCGCTGATGTGCCTTTCACCACTTATACAACTGCGTGCGCTGCAGTGCTGGGTGCTTTTCAAGGCACCTGCCGCTGTGATGCATGCTTGTGTACAAAGACCCAATGAGCTTAAGTTTTGGGGTGTTTTTTTTGTTTTTATTTTTTAACTTTTCAGTATGTTTATGTCAACTTTTGTGTTAAACGATAAAATCAGGTGTTCACATTACAAAGTTGCTTTACAGTTCTAGTGAATAAGGTTCTTTCCTTGCTGCTATTCCTTTAACACCTGACAGTTAGTGCAAGTAACTGGCAAGGGGATCTGAGCACAGGACTCAGGAACAATAGAAGTAAAGCAGCAGGTTTTCATACACAGCCAACTAACCATAAAGTTATGTGGGCAACTGTAACTGCTGTTTAAGAATCACTGTATCTCTATGAGAACTGGACAAATTAAGATAACACTTTCCTTGCCTTTTTTTGCTCAGATGTTACCATCTCTCAAGGTAAAATGAATAAATTAAAATTATTACCCTCCATTTTCAGTGAAAATATATATTGCCTCAAAGATAATTTTCTCACACTCTACTAAACAGAGACAGGGATGGCTAGAGACTACAAATCTTTAGGTTCTCCACTGATGCATTAACTAAACAAAAAAGACAACCTTACTTGTTTCAGAAAGCTTTATTAGAATAAGAATCTTTGAAGGCAAACACAAAAGATTCTAGTATGTTTAGATTTTATAATGTAAACAACTAATTTAATGCATCACTAATGATATACAATAGATGCCATCTTGCAACATGAATGCAAGCAAGAAACTGATGTAATCTGTGAGATATTTCAAAGTAATTAATTTGGGAATAGGAAAAGAACTTCTATTGTGTAAACTCGGTTTTCCTTTTTTTAACAATTAGAAAACTTCAGCTGTTGGATAATGGATAGTTGTTAAATAAAGTTAATAAGCCATCTTTAGAACTGGTTTCTAAACTACAAAGTCCATTAAGCAGATGTACGTGAAGGTTATTGGTTGAAAGCCTTTTAAGTGATAGTTAAGAGTGAAGTTAAACAAGCCATAAGATATAGGTTTTTTTTAATTATGATCACAAAACTATATATTTCCACAAATCTTCTCAACATCGTTTGCCTTAGGTATACTGCAAAACAGTCCCTGGCATATCAAACCCTTTACATCAGGGGCAGGCAAAATATGGCCCGCAGGCTGCATCTGGCTTGCAGTGCCCACCAACAAATTGTGCCCTGTCCAGCCCTTCCATCCATGAAGGTGGGAGTGAGACACCCACATGTACACACAGCACCAAACATATCTTATTGCACCTTGCTCTCCCCCGTGGGTGGAAGGGCCCACCCTGGGCAGCATGCAGCTTCCGTGCAGGGCTGCTGCTGCTACAGCTCCAGGGACCTGCTCCACTTCCCTGGTCTCCTGCTGGCTCCACCCACACCCACAACCCCAAACCACACCACACCACCGCACACCCACCCACACCCCACAACACACCCACCCACACCCCACCATACACCCCCCCACAATATACAAGACTAAGAATTTATTTTTGAGTTGTCATGCAATTACTTCTACATATAGTACATGAACACAAATCATGACCAAAATATTTTTTGTAATAAAATTAAAATATGTTTTAGTAGCTGTTTGACTTCTAGTATATGATTTTGTTTCTTTCTGGTTCTAAGATGGTAACCTCTCCTCCCAAAAGGAGTATTTCAGGGGGGCAAGGGGAGGGACTTCCAGTGGCAAAGGTCAGGGGTTAGGGGTGAGGCGTCTGGTCCCAAGGCGGTAACAAAGGGGCAGGGCAACTGTCAAGGGGCGGGGCCACCCATGTGGCTCTTGACAGCTCACCAAAACTTTTTAAGCAGCCCTCCACACTAAATAACTGCCGGCCTCTGCTTTACATGCTACTATTTTTGATCTGAAAGGGTAAATGAGGCCCAGCAGAGTTCTGTCAATGCACCTCAGTCTTACATTGCAAGGCCTGTTGTAGCACCTTGCTCTCAGACAAGAACTACTAATCCTGCCATATCATGTTTTCAGTGCAGCAGAGATGTGATGTGAACAGTGCCCACCAGGAGTTAGAATTAATTTCTAGAAGCATTTGTAGGGCCAGTCTTCCCCAGGCATCCTTAGGGCCATCACTCTTCAGCCACTTCTCCTTTCTCTTTTGGTCATTTCCCTTCTAAACTGTGGTAAATTAAGATTTATTGGGGCCCTGGGCAAACAGAAAATTGGGGGCCCCCCACCAGGTGAAGGCAGGTTCCCTCTGTGCCTGCCAGAGGGCTGTGGCTGGGCCCGCGTGGCCTCCTCGGCACATTCAGGGTGAGCCAGGGATGCAAGTACCACTGAGGTGAATGCAGCCCTGGCCTGGCCTGCCCCGCCCCCTCTGCCTGGCGGGCGTCACACAGCCGGGGTTGCAGTCCCCCAGTGCCATGGGACAAGCTGGGGCCAGCGCCAGCTGAGGGATGTGGGGGAGTGCGAGGGGGCCGTGGGCTCCACACTGTCCTGGCTGCCTGCCTGCCCCTTTGCTGGCCCTGGCAGGGCAGGGCTGTCCTGCCCCATTCTGTCCCAGTAGTGCTGGAGCCAGCAGCTACCCGCAGACAGTGGGAAGTGGGGCCACCCATGGGGCTTCCTGGCAGCAAACATCTGTGGGGAGCCACCGACACCCCCAGTGAGCCCCATACCCGCCCCTGGCCCTGGCCCAGCCGGAGGGGAGGAGGCACACGTTGTCCACCCTGAATGCCCATGACCAGGATGCTTGCCTGGGCCATGCTGCCCTTGGCACCCTAGTGGGGCAGTGATTGGCAGGGACCCCTGGACCCAGGCCCTGTGGGCCCATGTGTTAATCCACCCCTGTTTCTAAACTCATCTCTCTTTATATTACAATTATGAAGATTAGAAAGTCATGTCAAATATTTCTTCCTGGTTTTCTTCCTCTGATTATTTAGTAATTGTTCATATATAAATTTACTTATATATGCAATGATGACTGATATATTTTCTTACATACTAAGTCATCTTCTTACTAATCCTGGTAACTGCCATATACGGGAAACCAAGCGTTGAGTCCTACATAGTAATTTACCTGTACAAAACTGATGTGCTCATATGGAGCCCTACTGAAATGAGTAGGGCTTCATATGTGCCCAGTAGTCTTCAGATGAATGACAATGTGGTAGTGGACCAAACATGACAATTTAGTGATCATTCAACGTCAGACTCATATAAGTGATTGAGCTGGGAGATATTAAATTCATTAACACCTTAAAAAGTGTTAAAGCATTAAATATTTAGACAGGACACTAAAGTAAGGGTGACCTTTTTAAGTCATAAATAGAACTAATAGTTGTAAGTCCCATGCAATAGGAAGTTATGTTCTCAATTCAAGTTTTTGAGCCACGGGGTGAGACTTGCCATTAGTACCAGCAATGGATGTGTTTTTATTTAACTGAATAAGATATGCCAAGGGGACACAGATTTCCAGGGTAATGGAACTATACTATGTTGAATTTATTTTGCTGTCTTTGTCTCACTAAACTGTGATTCAGGTTTCCAGTCAAAGGGATTCTACTATATTAGATTTACAAATGTAAAACAAGGTGCACAGGTGAAAGGTTGAAAAGTCGATAAAGCATCACTTTCAGTTGTACTAACGTGAAAGGCATGCTAGCGGATATGGATGGGAGGGTGTGATGATTCTGACTAAACAATACACTATCTTAAAGAGCCTTTCTGTCTGCTATAGAGGTCCCCATTTTGTGTTACCCTTAAATTCTTGTTTGTAGGTGGTTGAAAGATTTGAACAACACTGCTAGCACTGGGAAATATGGTACCATAAATGGTTACACAGGTGGGTGGTTACTTTTTCAGCAAACAATACATTTATAGAAAGGATGCACTTTTGACATAGCTTAACCTGTTTACACATTTGGGACAAATGCTGTACATTTTCAGCTAAAAGTGAAATAAAAAATAAAATGTTGAAGACAACTCTTTCTAAGGGCCCCTCTATACATGCAGGTAAAGGCATGATGGGATCTAATGCATGAGCCACACAATCGGACCTTTTGCAATGCCAGACATGCATGGCAGGAGATGGGATCATGGGATTGTGTATTAGATCCCCATAGTGCCTTATTGATGGGACAGGGGGAGCACCTGGCAAGGGGAGCCTGATCCTGGGCTCCTCCTGCACCAGCAAAAAGATCACAGCTGCTGTGATCTCTCAGGCTTGGTGGTGCATGAAACCCCCAAGACTGGGAGACTGCAGCAATGCCCCATTTCTGCTGGGACCCAGCTTGGCATGGTGCACCCCAGTGGCTGGGAGTTCCATCAGCTGATGGAGCTCCCAGCCATACGGGAGGCTGCGCTACATGTGCAAATTAAAACTTGACATCAACCAGCTTTAAAGTTAGTATAGGTTTTTGAGGTGTGATTTTATAGCTGGTTGGAGCTTTTTGTGGTATGATAGATACTTGGCACGTGTAGCTGGTGTCAAGGTAACTGCGCAATGAACCAGTTAATTGCACAATAACTGTAACGTGTAAGAGGTTGTCTAAATTTTTAATTTTGGAGCGTTTGTAATAAAGAAAAGAAAATGCAGGTTTAGATTCAAAAAAGAGGAGGGGGGAGTAGTCTTGCTGCCCCCCTTCATCCAAGAGCCCAGCAGTTAGGATATTTATGAAGGATGTAGGAAACCCTGCTTCAAAAGTTCCAACTCTGCTTGAGAGGATATGAACTCTCATCTCCCATGTAACCAACATGCTCTAGGATATAAAGCATGGCGATTAAGAGTATTCTCCTGAGACCTGAGAGAAGTGCATTCAAATTTCAGTCAGAAGGGGTATGTCCATATGAGACGCTTACTGTGGAGCTGCCCAATGAGCTCCACAGTAAGCATCTCGGTGTCTACACGTACGGCCCTGCTGTGGAATTTTTTCATGCGCAGCTGTGCACATGCAGACACTGATGGGGTGGGCTGGAGTGCAAGAGTGCTTCAGTGCAGGGGCTGCCTGCTGGCTAGCCCTGCACTGGAGCACATTTGTGCCCCAACCCACCCATTTAGAGTGGGGTTGGGGTGGGTCAGAGCAGCCACAGATTGACAGGCTGACCCCCGAGATCCCCTGCCAGCTGAGGCTGCTCCGACCAGGCTCAACATGCTGCGGTCCTGGGTGTACATTCAAACAGTGAGCACATTCTCCGGGGAGCAATAAACTCCAGCATGATATGCATTTATTGCTTTGAATTAATTGCATGTGTCTATGTGCCCAGGAAGACTTAACCTACATTTTTGACAGCATAGGTAATGCTTGATAATTCTACCATGCTGTGTACTCTGGTACAGTGGTATGTCATTGTCTCACAAGCTTATTATAACCTGAAGACAAAAGTCCTATTTCTCACTCCATCTCCCAACCCGTGAGAAGTCCTTTGACAGTTTTAAAATGCACCTTGTCATGCATCTACAGATGCATCGCAAGTAGGTCCAGGGAGGTGATCCTTCCCCTCTATGCAGCATTGGTCAGGCCACAGTTGGAGTACTGTGTCCAATTCTGGGAGCCGTACTTCAAGAGGGATGTGGCTAGCATTCAGAGGGTACAGAGGAGGGCCACTTGCATGGTCAAGGGGCAGCAGGGCAGGCCCTACGAAGAGAGGCTAAAGAACCTGAACCTATTCAGCCTCCACAAGAGAAGGCTGAGAGGGGATTTGGTGGCAATTTACAAACTCACCAGGGGGGACCAGCGGGAATTGGGGGAAGCTCTGTTCCCTTGGGCACCACCTAGGGTTACTAGGAATAACAGCCACAAATTGTTAGAGAGAAGGTTCAGGCTGGACATCAGGTGACATTACTTTACAGTTAGGGCTGTCAGGCTCTGGAATGGACTCCCAAGTGAGGTGGTGCTCTCTCCTACCCTGGGGGTCTTCAAGAGGAGACTGTACAGATATCTGGCTGGGGTGATATGACCCCGGCACCCGTTCCTGCCCGGGGCAGGGGGTCAGGCCTGATGATCTGTTTAGGTCCCTTCCAACCCTAAGTACTATGATAGAACCAGATTAGAGAAGTAGAGTTTTACTCTCAATTTGCGGAGGTTCCTGGTCAATCTGACCTCTTGTGTTCAAAGTTGTGGACCAATCACCACAAAACTACATTCGTAGTCTTAAGGTAGGCCATTTCTCTATAAAAGTTATATATTTTTACAAGATTTTGGACAGGACATAGGTTGAGGAATGAAACAGTGGGCTGGGAAAACTGCTGCTTTGTGAAGTAATTAGAAGGAAGAATTATTATGACTTTTACTCCTTTATTTTCATTTTCTCTATGGATATGTATTTAAAGTATGAAAAGTAAATATGTATAAACACTTGTTATCATGGGCATACTTCTGTAATTCTGTAGTGTACATTAACAACATATCATGGTAATAGGGGTTTGACAATCTTGATACTCCTTGCTTTTTACCTTACGGGACAAAGTAGACTGAAAGGTGCTCTACAGAATTTTGGCAAGCACAACACTTTTAGAGACTGTTCTCCTAGCTAGACATTATTACTGGAAGCCGGTAGGCCCCAAGCCTGCACCAGCACACTCCCAATGCTTCTATTGTGCCAGTTAATAGAGGATGCTGAATTGGCTAGACCAGGTCTTCATCACTCTGGGATATGCCCCTACTCACCAAATTAGGGAAATTTAGTAATCATTTTTCTCTGCCCCTCCTGACCAGAACTGAACTGGTGCCTTGGGTTCACTATTGCTTTGCTCTTGTGAAATTTCTCTTTTTTGAAGTTGTTACATCAGTTAGTCCAGTCCCATAGCAGAACAAAACACCTAGGAATGGTTGGTATCTTTTGCAAATGTGATGGATCCTAAAGTACTGGAAATACTAATATTGGAATACAACTTATGATCTGAACTCTCCAGTAAGGGTTAGAAGAAAGATGAATACCTGGAAATTTATAAGAAATTGTGATAGGTAGCACTAGCTTTACCTTTTAAATATTTCAGTAATCTAGAGTTTCCAAGTAAAAGGTGATGGAACCTTTAGTCAAGAACCTGTTACTAAAGCAAATCTAATATTAATGAGATACTACAACCAAGATTTGTTTGGGGCTGGGAATAAGATGAGACCTTGAGAAATACTACCTTTTCCTCTGGACAACTTCAAGGCATTTTCTCCCCTTCTGCTTAGCATTAGCTATCCTAAGTGAAAAGAGAAGGTGAGCTTTTCAACTCTAATGATAGCATGAATGTAAGAACAGCTAGGATGTAGCATCATCTCTCCTACCCACAAGCTTTTTCTAAGAAACAGCACAACATTGTAATTCTGACAACAAACCTGCAGGGGATGGGCAATAAGTCATCCTGCAGGCCAGATGAATGGTGTGGGGCCAATATTTGGAACCAATGAACAGTATCCGGCCAGCCCTAAAGACTGGATCAGGCCACAGACTGCTCTCCCCATCCCCATGCATGCTGGATCTAGTGCATGCGTTGCTCACTCTGGCAGTCTGGCCAGTACAGGACTATGCTGCAGGCAAGTGCCTATGCCAAGCCAATCTAGGATGGATGCCACATGTAGTGCTTACTCCAGTTGGTCCAGGATCCATGCTGTGTGTGGCATCCACCCCAGAATGCCTTTGGGGTAGCAGGAAGGAAAGAGGGGAGGGCCACTGCATGTAGCCCAGATTCTAGACTGTCCAGGAGGTGCTGGGTCCAACATGTGTGGGACTGGCTGGGGCAGGTGTTATGTGCAGTACGTGTCCCAGCCGGGCCAGGGCAGGTGCTGTATGTGGTCTGTGTTCCGGACCAGATGGGGTGGGTGCTGTATGTAGCAAGTGTCCTGGACCAGTGTTCACCATGTGCAGTGTGTGGATCAATTCTGGCCCTAGGGGCAAGCAACCAGGGCTGGATGAATAGGCTGATTCAGCCTGTGGGCCATATCTTTGACTCCTCTGGTCTAAGGTGAAAATCTGGTCTTAGTCAGTGCTCCTACATGACTCAAGGTTGGCTACCACAAGTGCTCAAACCCTACTTAATCACCTAAGCCAGTGTGTGGCAGGTCCTGCCACTTTAAGGGCCAGAACAGGCAGCAGAGCAGCCTTCAGATGGCTGCACTCCCAATCAGGAGTCACATGGCCAGCAGGAGGTCACCTGATTGGGAAGAGGGCCCAGTTGCTAGATATAAGAGCAGGCTTTGAGCAGGAAGTCCATCAGTTTGCTGTGAGCAGCTGGAGGGGGAACATCACCTGGCTGGAGCTACTGCTCACATATTATCTTTTGAGGCACAGGGCAGGAACTATGGGGATGGTGGAGGTTTCTGGTTCTGGGGTATGATGTAAAACTACACCCTGCTAGGGTAGGACAGTGTAGTGGGCCTGCAAGTGGCAGGGTGGTCCCCAGGAAATGCCATACCAGTTGCCTCTCTAGTGAAAGACAAGTATGGGGCACCTTTTAGCCTCAGTCCCCACAACCTGGTGGGTAACTCCATAGTAGAAACAGGTTAAGGGTCCAGGCATGTCTATGGACACCTGAGTCCCATGTGGTATAAGACCCCATGGCCCCAGTAAAGGGGGTGGAGTGTTGGCCCCAGTGAGGGAGCACAGAATGGGTAACAGGCTGCACAGAGTAGGGTTGCAGGGGTGGCCTGAAGAGCTGCACATGAGGGCGCAGAGTAGGTCCTGTGTAGCCTGAAGGATTGTGTACAGGCTGGCCCCAATGGTTTTAGAGCATAAGTCCTTGTGAGAGGGCAGGAAGCCCAGGAACAGATGAGGATCCCTGAGGCAGAATTCACACTTTGGATGCCATCTGTAAGGCAGGGGACACGGTATAGGGAAGGATGGAACTGTGTATCAAGGCCCAGGCATCAGGCACTTCATGGCCAGCCTCCCACATTATTACATCAGTTATTTATACATCAAGAGGTGGCAGAAGAAACAGGGCAGACTGCCCTAGACAGGTGGGTGGGCCAGCATTGGGTCCAGCCTCATGACAGCCCCCTGTCACACAGTGGTTTTCAACCTTTTTTCATTTGTGGACCCCTAAAACATTTCAAATAGAATTTTTGGAAATTTTCAATAGAGGTTTGGACCTCTTTGAAATGTATGTGTGGGTATTCACATACTTTTGATTACTCATAAACATCTTTTGCAGAACCCTTAGACATATCCTGAGGACGCCCAGGAGTCCGTGGACCAAGAAGCTGAAAACCACTAACCTAGGCTAAGGCATATATGTATAGTCTAGGAAGAGAAAGGGGGGGAAAAGTGGTATAAGACATATACTTAAAATAAAACTGAAGGAAATTTGAACAAACTACTCTCAGCAAAAATGATTTAGGATTCTTTCTCCTCTTAATCCTGCTGCAGTAAAAGGTATGCACAACACTTGGTGGTTCCTGTGTAATTATTAATAAATCTTGTTATCTTTTTTTACGTCTAATGTGAAAAGGCTTACACAAAAATCCTGGATTCTTTGAAGTCACTGGCAAAATACCTTTGGACCTCAACAGGAGCAAGATTTCAAGCTTAGTTTCCACTACAAGGATCCAGTAGGTGTATGATAGAAGATAAAGTAATTAATAAACTATATAACCTTTTTTGTGCTAGGTAAGCTCATGAAGTCAGCCTTGTGATTTCACTGAATTAGAAGTAAGAAGAGCTGAAAGACAAAGACTGCCCTGGCAAATGCATATGTGCAAATTATTGTTTTGGCATACAAGTAAACATTAGGCACATTTAAAGGACAATTATATAATTAGTATGTTGAGAAGCTTCATTGAATGACAAATGATTAAAGGGGTTAGCAGCAAATAGTTTACAATTTACTTTGCTTAACATTTGAAATGTCCTACAAATATCTTGGCAGACGCCAAATGCAAGTGTGGAGGGATATGATATAACAGTAGGTATCCCTAACTTTTGAGTGACACCACCCTTTGCCTAAAATGGAATGATGCATAAGAAGATAACTGACCTTTAACTGATTTTAATTAACTGATTGTTAATTACTTTCAATTTACAAGACTTGAAAAACTTCCCAGCCACCTAGTAGATGATTAATAGGCTTAATCCTCCAAATCTTGCTAATGAAATGAAGTTGTCATTATAGAATGGTAAAATGAAACATCCCAAAGAGAAGCCCAGATCACAGCCAGTCCCAGACGCTATGGCTGAGCTCCTTGGCCTCTGATCCAGGCACCATCTTTGTTATCAGCTTTTGTGTAGTAGGTGTTTAATGAAAGTGAAGTTCTGCTCAGAAAGAAGACCTTCCTGTTTCTTCTGCTCTCTTCTGGGCCTACAGGTTACTGTTGCAATGGAGACGGATAATGCAGTGGATAATGTCTCTGACAGAATATATATCCCACAGAGCTTTCCTGATGCAAGTAGATTGCAGCTAGCTTCCAAGGGGGGAGAAGCTTCACTCCCCTTTGAACACCTCCAGTCTGACCTGATGCTGCTCTTTGTCTTTCCAAGGAGGAGCAGCAGCAATGTTAAATCTCACTGCTAAATTTCTGCAATAACAGAAAAAAACCTAACTGCTCTTGAAACTAATTAAAGCTGTAGAGAGCAGATCATTTGCTGTTTGTCCTTGTTGAGCTGGTTCATTACATGTTAATGGCTCTTCTCCCTTGTTTTTACCTGCTACGCTGTTAAAATACTTTACTAATATAGTCATATTATGTAAACAATGCCTTTCAGTTTCCACAGGGATTTTATTAGTGATGTTTGAAGTTAGGGACATAAGGTAGTAGTAAGAGACACTGGGCTGAGTCTTAGGGTGCTGCTACAGATCACCTTTAAAACATTTTAAATCTGTAGAACATTATGCTGTCAAAGTTAGAACAGTTTCAGAGCGGTCACAGGTTAAGGCTTAATGCTGTCTCAGGCCTGCATAACTGTGACTTGCCACTAGACGGCCTGGTAAGCAGAGGCATGGGCAGGAGCCGGGACTCTATCCCTCTGGGATGGGAGATGGGTGGGGAGGGTGGCATGTAGCTTGGAGGCAGAGAAACCACCATAAGAGCTCTGGCTGCTTCCCTCACTCTGTCGCCAGCAGAAGCCAGCCAGAGCTGTGGGTGGGAGGGGAAAAGTCTTGGGGTGAAAAAAAAAAGAAACAACATTTGAAGTGAGTGGGAAGCAGGGAGAAGTAAAGGAGTGAAAAAAGAATTAAAATAAACTAATAAAGGACCAAAATCTTACTTGTGTTTCAGTGACTTGGGATTGGGTTCGGGGGAGTTGACTTAGTACTCACACCATGGCAGAGCTGGGATCCAGCAGGCCCCACTTCATAGGTTGGACAAAGGCGATGCTGACAGAGCCCATCTCAAATGAATAGTGGTTCTCTTCAAATTAATCAATTTGGGGAGAGGAAGCTGAGCTGTGGTGTAAGTGGCCAGCAGTGGTGGGGAGAGGTTAGGTGAGTGGGGAGGGAGTTAGTTGCCCAACACTAGAAGCCAACTGCTTATGGTCATTAGCAGTGAATTGGCTTTATAACCTTCCCCTTCTACCAACCGCCAGCCACAATGCATGGGGATCCTAGAGCAAGCAGCAAGCTGGTGAGCTGCACCTGAGTGCTCAGAGGCCAGCACTACCTCCATAGGCAGTAAGTTGGGGAGGGTTGAAAGTTTGCCTACTGAGCAGAGGAGTGGGAAGGACTGAGAATGGTGCATCCTGGGATGCTGGAGGAATTAAAATACAGTGTTTTATCTCTCTTGGATCAAAGATAACCCCTGCTTCAACTGGTATAGCTTTAAAATGTTTAGAGGGTACTTGGCACAGGTCAGCACCCTTTGATGGGCGAATGCTTCCATTTTAAATACCTTTATGACAGTTTAAAGGTAACCTATAACACCATCCTTAGTTCTGCCATCATTTACAGTAGTGCAAAATAGGTATGAAATGCTGCTTCTCCAAATCAGAGTGGCAGCTTTTGAGTAGGATTATAGTAAGTGACCACACCTGTGCAGGGCAGAGAAGAACCCAGCTCTGTAGCTCTATTAAGATGTGGCTCATGCTCTGATAATGTTTGAGAACCTGTGATTGAGACTGCTTGAGCAGTCCGCCTGCAGAGTTAAGATGACACCGCTGCTTTGGTTCACATTTGGCAGGTAATTAGTAACTTACTTTCATTTTTTTAAAGGAAAGATTAAAATCTGAGCAAATAGAAGTGTTTGATCTCATGCTTGTCAAAGAAAACTTAAGCTGCTGCCAGGGAAGAGCAAATGCTCTGTCATGTACATCCAAATTGAGTTAATATGAAACAGAAGATGAAGAATAAGGAGAGAATTAATGTACTAAAGCTTTTAGACACAGACCCAAGAAGTATGAGACAGGCAGAAAGTACTAAATAACAGACTGTGATGTGGTGGGTATAACTGAAACCTGGTGGGATGATGACTCATAACTGGAATGTCAATATGTATGAATACAGTTTACAGAGAGACAGAAAGACAAGAGGAAGAGGTTTGGTGATATATGTCAAAAAACTTTCACAATTCTGTCACAAGGTGAGCTCTCTCTCTAAAGGTACTGGGGGATCAGTTTTCTCTATAACGGGCATAACTTATAGACTAAAGGTTGGGCATCTGAAAGAGGTCTATAAGAGCAGCTAGGCAATGACCAGATGAATGATACCTCCACGGAGCAGGAGTTTTGACAGAGAAGTTTTACGAGAAAGGCTTTTGTGCTCCTTTGGTCTTCCTTCGATATTGCTCAGCTCACATCCCAGGTCTTCAGTCCACAGAGAACCATTTCCACATCTGTTATAGTCAAGTGGAGTAAGTGCCACATACCTCAGGGAGTCACCATAACCCACTCAATGTATTTCCAGTAGATTTAATACTTACAGGCAGAGTGGGTGTTGTAGGCAAATACCAACAGAAATGTATATAGCCTATCCTAGTTTGCATGCCATTGCTATCAGTCAGCTTACAAAGCTGGGGCATAAACAATGGTGGTGGCTTATATAAAATGTAATGTGAACAGGAATCCTTTAGAAATTTGCTACGGTGAAGTATGACTATAAAATTATGATATTTTCTTCAGTGTAACAAGTAGATCCACTCAAACACAACAAAAGATGACACAGCATTATGGTCAAGATGAAGGAAGCATAGCCTTAGGACACAGGCTATGTTGCAAACTAATAGCAAGCTTCACTAAAAATACTGTGCAAGACTATAAGAAACAGGAATTCAAAGGAGTACTGCCAACTCAAGAATCAACCATAAGTTAGATCAGGGGTGGGCAAAATGTGGCCCGCGGGCCGCACGTGGCCCACCAGACCATTCTATCCGGCCCTTGGGGCCCCTAAAAATTTAGAAAATTAATATTTATCTGCCCCTAGCAGCCTGTCATGCAGCCCTTGATGGCTTGCCAAAACTCAGTATGCAGCCCTCTGCCCAAAATAATTGCCTGTCCCTGAGTTAGATCTTGCCCCCCCAAAAAGGACAGGCTCAGAGGACAGGCTTAAAAATAGGCACTCTTTGCTTCCAGTTTGAGAGCCTAAATGATCATCTTGTTCATGCTCTTAAAAATTGTTTTGCAGGATTGAAAGCTACAAACTATACTTCTTCTCCTGCCTCCCACATTTTTCACAATTCCTTTTTGTCTCCTTCTATGACCCGCATTCTGTTCACCCCTTAGCTTCCTATTCATTTCCAAACAATAAGCCTATAGATCACCATCATCTATGAGGGCACCTTAATTTCAGTCTTACAGAAAAATGTAGGGAATAGAAGTCATCTTAACTAAGGGGAAGCGTACTTTTGCTTGCAAAAGCTATCAGGAAATAGGGAAATGGCAGTCATCTTATTTCAGAACAGTCTCTGACTGAAGTCCTATTGAAAGTAATGAGAAATTGTAGCTATTCAGTAAAGCATTTGCAAATGTGCTACCAGATTCTGGGAAAGTTCAGTAGGTGATTAAAGAGAAAACATTCTCTAAAATCACAGAACCTCTGATACCAGAACAGGAAATCTGATCAGATAAGAAATGTAAAGACCCAGGAAACTGGAAGACAAGCTATAGTGCAAGGGTATCAAAAAATTATCCCTCCCTTTTTACTATTTGTACCTTTAGTTACAATTTGTCCTGTGCTCTCTTAGGAACAAGTTGGAACATTTTCCTTTGAAAAACCAGGATGCAAATGGCTTCTTCAAAGCTGGTTTTGACCCAATGAAGTGTAGCAAAACCCCCAGTTTTGCTTTTTTAATTTATTTTAAAATGCATTCCTTCCCCTTCCCCAACCATTTCTGACTTTTTCTCTCCCTCTCTATTCCCTATAGATAAGTGTAAGTGAGGTCAGACTTAGGATAAGCTTTAACATTTTTATTTTCATAACAAGTTTTTGGTTTTGGATATCCACTATTTTATATTGTATTATTATTAGGTTTGTACTGATTCTTACGGTTGTATATTGTATTATCATTTTTGTATTGATTTTTGTTGTTTCATATGGATATTGTATGGTTTAGGCCTGTGTTTATAAGTGAACCAAAGTTATGTCAAGTTTCCATTTTATATGTCAAGCCTCCATCTTGTGTCCTCTGCCTGGGAATCCCATGTTGCAACTGTATGAGTCACGTATCCCTCCCATGTAAATTGGTTCCCGGATGAATGAGAATGATTGGGAATGATTGAAATACAATGGTAGCAAGCCTCTACTGAATGGCCTGTAACGACTGGGCCATCACCTCGCATTGATTCATCCAGGAACCATGACCTCACCCAGGAACAGAGACAAGAACCCAGCATTAGAAAGACAAAAGACCCTGCAGAACCAGCAACTCTACCATTGTACCCCACCATTACAGACACCCAAAACTGCACATCCCTGCATAGAGCACACGTGCTCAGTATGCCAGGGTCTGAACCTTGCCTGGGCATGCCTCCTGTCACTAGGGTCACACAAGGTCTGCCCCTATAAAAAGGGGCAGTGAAGACAGACCCAGAGGGACGCCCTCTCCATCTGGACCAGTACCATGCCACATCACCTATCCACCCAGAGGCCCTGCCGGTGACCCCCCTCTGGACAACACCTACGGGACAAGGACCCCTTTCCAGCCTGGATAGGTAGCTATTCCCCCCCCACCCCCCTCTTCAACCAAGGACTTAGACTCTGCTTCTCTTCCCTACCTGGACTCCAGCCCTTCCACTGAGTCTCTTTCTCCTGCTGCCATTGTGAGTGCTGATGTGTGTGAACTGGTGAGTGAGTGTGTGTGTGTGTGTGTGTGTGTGTGTGTATATATAATGGCATTGTGTGTATGATATATGAATTAGTGATCTGTGTCTAACTTTTGGGGTGTATAGTGTATGTGCTTGAATTGATGATAGGTATGCATGTGCCTAGGCTGGTTTGGATGTGTATGTGCCTGAGCTTGTAGTGTGTGTGTGTGTGTGTGTGTGTGTGTGTGTGCACCTAATTGATTTGTGTGTTTGTATATGTGCAATTATGCCACACCTTCCTGTCTAACAGCGCAATATTGAGATCCTGAGAGTTGGCCTGACCCCACAGGGCAACAGAAGTAGGTCTCAATCATCAGGGATGCAGAATGCCTACAGAGTTTCTATAAGATTTCAGTGGTAATCTGAGCAATTTTTCCAGGGTGAGTCTACACCAGATTATACATTACACCAGTGTAGGTCTATTACATCATGTATCTGCACCTGCATTTCAGTGTTTATACATATGCAAATGACGCAGCACTGGGTGCATCAGTTTGCATGCTCTGCATGTATGATGAATGTATGTGTATAAATGCCCTGTAATAGCTCCCAAAGCAACAGCTACCATAGGAGAACTGATGGTCTATTCACTCTGGATACCAGCATAATTTACACTGGTGTACTATGCTCATAGATTGCTATCATGCAAGGGCAATAGTGTTCTTCCACTGATCCAAATGAAACAATTCTGTACCTCACAGGTAGATTACCATAACATACAACCTGAATTTAGATTTTAGGAATGAAAATACTGCAATCTTTAAAAAAAAATCTAGTGAATAATTGCATAAGGAAGTAATAGTAAGGAAGTTATTTATTTAAATAAATAATAAAAAGGAAGGAAGTAATAATAAATCTACAAATGTACCACCAAGAGCCACTCCCTACTTAAACTGACTCTATAGTAGACTTTGATACTATGTAAATTGCAAGATGATGGAAAATTGTAATAGACAAATTAAAATTATACCAAGTCACAACAGAATAAAAAGGGGGAAAGATTTTTAAACAGACCATTTAAGTACCTTTATCTTTTTCATTTTTGCTAGATTATTTAACTCAAGTTTCTGATAAACACTTGGGATTTTTTTTCTGTTAAAGATCTGTTCTCCTCAGCTAAGAATGTTCCCATTCCAGTAGGCTGTTCCTCCTAAACAATCACAAGCAAGCTCCCCTCATCTCTAGAGGCTCTCTACAAAGTAGGAGTTCCCCAGTACTCAAAGACAAGAAAAACATAGAGCTAACATCCTGTCTCTGGGATAACAGTTTCCTTCTGCTGCAGGCTATCTTAGTTCTGTAGCTCAAGCAGTAAAATTGTGTGCTGTGGCGAAAAAGAGCTGGAGTGTAAGCCCTGTTGGTCATACACGCTAAAAGGTGTCATTGTTACAATGGTGCATAACAGAATTTACCATCTGCTTTTAAAAAAGCATCTAGGAAACTGCATCAATAGAACTATAGCAAAAGAACATCATTAAGTAGCAGAGTTAAAGGAAATTAAGAATGCGAGATTTATACTGGCCCCAGCAACCTAAACTCTACCACTTGTTTGTACCTGGGATGATACAGCCTTTAATTACTGAATAATATATTTTTCCCACAAGACCCTTGGGCTTCATTCAGAGCAGCGAATGGACACACCAGGGACCAAATTAAGGTTGCACAGGCAAAATTAAACCCAGCATTTCCTAACTTTTATGTGCTTGATTTTGCAACCCAAATAACATTCTTTTATATAGCATTTCACATGATTTATTTGGCTAAAATGAAGGCATTTTCTGTTTACAGAGGACTTTTCTGTTTGCACGCTATACTTTAGCCTAAGTAAATGCTAACCCAAAGACCAAACCAATATAGTTAACAAATTCAAAAAGACCATCTTAGAGTACTGAGATGACTAAATACAGTGTTTGAAACATAACTTGGTTAGAAAGTGTTTTTTCTAAAAGAAAAGTTGAAGAGTTTGGAATAGCATAAACAAAATTGCTGGATGAAATGATACACTGAACAGAATGCATCTGTTGAGTCAGTCAGACTTACGATAGCTTCCCACTAATTAAAGATGTGAGTCATTATATTATGAAAGGGAAGTATCCTCAAGTTATTATGTAAAGAACTAATGGGTTTAGTTTATATGAACAACTAGCTGCCTACAAACTTTCATTAAAAAAAAATCTAAAATATGGCCAGAAGTATCTGAACCCTTTCCCCAAATATTTCCATTCATTCTTGAGAAAATTTCTTTTCCCCAAAGAATCCCATGTTAGCCTATTAACGTGTGCCACATATTTGTCTACCACAATTTAAAGGTGACTTGCAAAGATAAATGAAAACTGCTTGTGCCCTTTGTTCATAACATAATAAAGACCTGAAAGATGTAGGGTTTGGTTTAAAGCGTTATTTTACTGGTTTTCCACTTTAAAAATACCTACAGTGGGGGGGACCTGCCTTTTGGCTGCCATGCTACAAATTAGCCCTGCACTCTCCTCAAGTGCCACTCTGATCCACTTCTCCTGCCTGATACACTGCTCTGCTTTCTGTCCCTACCTGGCATGCTGCTCTGCTTTCTGCTTCCTTCCTTGTGCTCCCTGCCTGATTTGCAGCTTTGCTTTCCGCTTCCTGCCCCATCTGCCACTGCACTGCCTGCCCCCTCCCTGGTTTGCCAGATGCCACACAGAGTCTGCCTGTGACATCTGTGGTGCCCATGACACAAGCTGGCCATCCCTGACTGACAGTAGTGGAATCTTAACTTCCATGGACTTACAGGTGATTATTTTGGAAGAATAGTATACTAGAAAAGAAATGTCCTCAACTCTCGTGAGCAGCAGGAGAAAATGATTATGTCAGAAAATTTTCTCCTAAGTTGTCTGCCAGAAGCTTGAGTTCAATGACGTAAATAGCAAAGGAACAATATTTATTTTAAATGTTCCGATTTAAAATTCTTCCTTTCAACTGCTCAGCTACCAACCTCTGGTTACGCGTGATAGCTTCATTCCACTAGTTCTCCAGTCACCCTTATAAATCTTCCAGTGCAATCAGGGCAGACAGACTCAATCTTTCTAGTGCAAACCCCAATAAAAGAAAACAACCCAGAAGCAGAACCATCTAGCAGAAACCTCACACTCCATTTTTAAATCAAACGAACCCTTACAAATTGCTCTACATATCTCAAAGCAAAAAAGGGTGCAAACACAATTCCCGCTACTTGTAGGTCACCTTTTAGGACACATCAGATTTTCATTATGGCAACCTGGGCAAACCATTGTGGCAAGGACATGCCATAAATAAAACAATATATGTGTCTAACTGGGAGAAGTTTTAACACCTTGGTCATACTCAGTAGATTATTAATAAAACTATAGGAGTGTGAGGTGAAGGTATTATACCTGGTCATGGCTGGCTTCAATGTTGCTTCCGATACCATGGAAAGTCATCTGCACAGGAGACAGTGTCAAACAGGTCATAAACTCTTTGCCATTTTGTCTATCACTGACGTGTACCTATAACAGAATAACATACGTAATCTGCTAAACACCAGGTTGCACAAGGGAGTCAAGCTATAATAATCTGTCCCTTTTCAACAAGTTGGTAAAAGGAATTCCAAACATTTACATTCAAACTGTTTTTTAATATAACCAAAAGGGGTGTGTACAACATGCTGGGTATCCACATGCTGAACTGGCAACAAATTTTAGTAATTTAATCAGGTCTTTGAGCCCTTTGTCACTCTGGTGACTAGAAACTTTGAGGCTTAATAAAAGATGCCATCATTACAGAACTGGCAATCTAGCTTTAAGTTTTGGCTTTGAATCTAAATGTTATTTTTAGCAATTTTTTTTTTATAACTTAGTTAAAAACTTCAAATCAGTAGTGCTCAACCTCCAGACTGCAGGCCAAACCTTGCCTGTGTGGCCATGTCACCTGACCCACAATGCTTCCCATGGGCTTGGAAACTTGGCAATGGGGCAGTATTAACTGCCATGGCTCAACTGCCGTCAAATTTCCCGCCCCTTGGGGAGCCGCAAGAGAGAAGACATGGTTCTGCAAACCAGATCATGCTGGTGCATGGGGGAGTCTATGGCTGTCACTGCCATGCAGGACTAAGCTGGTGTGCCAAGCTGCACCCGCAGACAAACCCCATGTCTTGACCCCTGGGTGGGATCTTCCCCACAGACTTCCCCCTGCCACTCCCTCCCTTGGGATCCGGCCCATGGATCAGCCCCATGCCATACATCTACGGGGGCAGAAAGTTGACTACAACTGGTTTAAATTACTGGAGTCTCCACAGACTTGCATTATTACTTTTAAATTGCAATGGGATCTCTACTGAAATGCAGTGATTGTTTTGACATTGCAATATTGTTATTGCTAATTTGATACTTTAACTTTTGAATCAAATCAAAATGACATACAACAGAGAAGGAAGTCACATTCCTCTTAAAGATGTGTAACTTATCTTTTCTCACGCACAACTCATTGTCCACCAGTGTCAGAAAGTGCATGCTAATCAGATTCTTGCATGGGAAGTACAGGAACATACTAGCCCTACTGGATTTCCTTCCTTCCCTTCAAGGCCACCAAGATTCAATTTTTAAACATTCTTTTAAAAAAAGGGAGGGGGGGGGGAAGGGAAAGTATTCCTGTTTTAAGGCAAGATTAAGTTAAGCAACTTCAATCTTTTATTAGTAAGTACAGTGTTGCCACTCACGTTGAATTGATGAAATATTACAGTCTACTTTGTAGCTTCTTGTTTCTTGACAAGCAGGTGGGAGCATTTTGTTCTATAAGAGGGCTGGAATTTAGTTTATGGTGGTAATTTACATTGATTGTGTGACCCTTGTCAGAAATGGGAAAAGAGATTAGCTTTACTGGAGACATTCACTTTAGGCTTGTACATACAGCTATATAGATGTTTGGGAAAATGTGTAGGATAAGGCCTCATATCTTTACATTTAGGCTATACACTTAAATACTATTATTTTCTAAGATAACCAGGAACCATATTAAATGATTCCAAGAGTCTGTGGAACTGATTTAGAAATATATAATGCTGGATCATGCATCAGGTGTACTATACATGTTCTTCATTGGTGTAAACTGACAATAACTGAATTGTAGTAAGTGGAATTGCACCAATGCAAGACTAGTTTAAGTGAGAGGAGAATCAGGCTTTTGGTATGTTAAAGAATTAACCTTATTGACAATGTGAACTGCCAGCACATCAGCAGCCCGAACGGGCTCAGTGAGCTACAGAATGTGGATTTTCCCTTGTACTGAAATATAGATTTCGCTCAACCCCTTGTTAAAGCTTTGTGGTCCATCCCCCTTTCTCTCTCTCCCCTGTCAACCCCCACAATATGTGCCTACTAAATTGCTTGTGGCTTTCTGCCAGAAAAGCCATACTCCTCACTTAGAAACCACAAGAGGCCCCTTCACATATACAATGGCTTTACTCTGATTAATCAAAAGAGGTATGAAGGTATGAAACTTGGCTTACAAACATAAACTGAAGTTCTCTAACTGTCAGGAACTACTGTTGTTACAAGAACTTATCAGGCACCCATAACCATGGTATCTAGTTGCAAATTAAAATACTTCTCTTGAATATGTGCTTGGCAGGAAGTGTGGCAGAGAGGAGCGCAAGCAGTTAGTTCTATGCTCACAGCATGTATCAGAACAGGGAATGGGATTTTGCCTTCCTATGGAGCCCATACATGTGCTACAGGGTGTCAGGAGGTCTGGAGCAGGAGACTTTCTGCCCTATAGCATGACTGAAGTATCAGTGTGCTCTTGTTGCGAAGAAGGCTAATGGTATACTGGGCTGCATTAGTAGGAGTGCTGTCAACTGATTGAGAGAAGTGTTTTTTCCCCTGTATTCGGCACTGGTGAGGCCACATCTGGAGTACTATGTCCAGTTTTGGGCCCCCCATTACAGAAAGGATGTGAAAAAATTGGAGAGACTCCACCAGAGGACTTTAACAAAATGGTTACAGGGCTTGGGGACTTGGGCTTATCTAGTTGGGAGAAGAGAAGGCTGGGAGGGGGGGGGAGGAGGTGGAGATTTAATAGCCTTCAGTTACCTGAAGGGTGGTTACAAAAAGGATGGAGCTAGACAGTTCCCAGTGGCGGCAGATGAAAGAACAAGGAGCAAAGGTCTCAAGTTGCAGCACAGGACGTTTAGGTTAGATATTAGAAAAACCCTCTCACTAGGAGGGTAGTAAAACATTGAAAAAGGCTACCCAGAGAGTTTGTCCAGTCTCCATCATTAGAAGTTTTTAAGACCCAGGTAGGCAAAACCTTGGCTGGGGTGATATAGTTGGGAATGGTCCTGCTTTGAGCAGGTGATTGGACTAGGTGACCTCTTGAGGTCCCTTCCAACCCTAATTTTCTATAATTCTTTGAACAAACACTTTGCTTACAGTTACATTTGCAGCAAGAATACCTATGCAGCAAGCTAGCTAGCAGAACAAGAAATGAAACTCAGCATTTTCATCATCTCCCCTTCTGAGCTCACATCACTTAATGATGTATAGGCCTATTATTTAGAAATTTCTCAGTCCCTCACAGTCCTCAAAACATCCATTGCCATAGTAGGACATCCTTAAATTTGTTCAGATTCACAGTGGAATCAAACCTGCGCTGTGACCTGTGGAGTCCCTCAAGGCTCTTTCCTAGGGCCCATACTATTTAACGTCTTCATTAATGATGTAAACATTGGTGTCAGAAGTGGACTGGCCAAGTTCACTGATGACACCAAACTCTGGGGTACAATGTCCACACCTGAGGACAGGATGGTGATCCAGGCAGACCTTGACAGGCTCAGGAAATGAACAGACAAAAACCTGATGGTGTTTAACACTGAAAAATGCAAGGTTTTCCTTGGGAGGAAAAACCTACAGCATAGGCTCATAGGCTTGGCAGTGCTACACTGGCTAGCACTATGGACAAAAGGGACTTGGGGGGTCATGATTGACCACAAAATGAACATGAGCCTTCAGTGCGATGCTGCAGCTAGTAAAGCAAGCAAAACCCTGGCTTGCATCCATAGATGCTTCTGAAGGAAATCCCAGGACGTCATTCTCCTGTTGTACTCACCCTTGGTGAGGCCGCAGCTGGAGTACTGCATCCAGTTTTGGGCTCCACAATTCAAAAAGGATGTGGAAAAGCTTGAGAGGGTGCAGAGGAGAGCCACGCGCATGATCAGAGGTCAGGAAAACAGACCTTATGACGAGAGGCTGAGAGCCATGGGACTCTTCAACCTGGAAAAGCGCAGGCTCAGGGGTGATCTGGTGGCCACCTATAAGTTTATCGGGGTGATCACCAGGATCTGGGGGGAACATCTGTTCATCAGAGTGCCTCAAGGGATGACAAGGTCGAATGGTCACAAACTCCTCCATTACTGTTTCAGGCTGGACATAAGGAAGAACTCTTTTACTGTCCAAGCCCCCAAGGTTTGGAATAGATTGCCGCCGGAGGTGGTTCAAGCACCTATTTTGAACGCCTTCAAGAGACATTCGGATATTCATCTTGCTGGGATCCTATGACCCCTGCTGACTTCCTGCCCCCGGGGCAGGGGGCTGGACTCGATGATCTTCCGAGGTCCCTTCTAGCCCTAGTGTCTATGAATCTATGAAACTTCTATCTCCATAAACTAGGGACCAGTTATGAAACTGGTTTTGTGGAGTAGGAAAAAACCCCAGAATGTAGTTCTTCAGTCAGATTCCTTTATTATACACTCTTCAAAACGTATTTCTGCTCTTCTCACAGATATCTGGAAGTTTGAAAACAACCGAGTTACCTTTTTGGTTCATTCTCCTGGGTTGACCTGCTAGTGTACAATATGCTTTCACTGCCCTAAATCAGGTTTGCTTGACAAAGGAACTTGCAAGAAGGCTGCAGCTTTTTTTTCTCCTGTTCTTCTTGTTCTAGTGTGTGGCCTCTTGGCTTCTGAGCTATTTTATTTTACAGTCAACTGTCCAGCAATGCCATTATTAGTGATTTTGCCTGATGTACCCTCTCCTGTAAATTTGATCTATGCTCTAGTTTTCATTAAGTCTCCCACGTGAACATGGGCATTCATGAGTCTGACCAAAATATACAAAGACAGTCCACTATTTCCAGGCTAGTCCTTTTTAAAACATGGAGTACCAGTAGTCCAGCAGCCTTAGAATTTTTCTGAGTGATAACAGACACTTTTCTATTTTCAACTACACTTTATGGTTTTCATTGCAATAAAAGTTTTAGTGTATAAGTCTATGCTGTTATAGGCAGCAGAGGTATCTGAGTGCCTCACAGACTGGGATGAGAGTCACCTTGATATCTGAGACAAAGGAAGAGAAGTTGAAGGCTGAGCAGCTGCTCTTAAGAACGGCCTTAGAACCTGAGGTTGGGGAGTGGCAATCAGAGGCTGACCAAGTGCTCTGAGAGTGATTACATTGCAACTAGTAAGGATAATTGCTCCAATAACATTTTAAAGTTATTAAGTGCTTATAAATCTGGGATCCAAAGGAGCTTTACTAACGTTCATCTTCAGAATCACCCTGTCAAGAAGGTAAGTCCTTATTTGTAGAGGGAGGCTAAGTGCCTACCCCAAATTCAGTCAGGAACTGAGCGGCAGAGCTGGGAGTACAATCCAGCTCCAGTGCCCCATTCTTATCAAATGGCCATGTTTCCTCTCCCAATTTCTATGGTGCAAAAATAAGAGAAATGCAAATTATGATCACTGCCCATATCCAGTTCTGATTTTCATGTTCTAAATGTTTTAAATCAAGGGAATCCCTTAAATTAGCTCAGGCCACTTTACAAGTTAAGCAGCTGGAAAACTTTATTTGTTAAAATTCAGAATGTTTCACTTAGGCCACGACAGATGTTCAGTTTTTACCGGGAGAATTGCCACTCTCCTGGTAGAAACCACAGGTACACAGATATTCCAGCTTTTTATCCCTGGAGCAAAAATAGCTTCTTTGGGACAAAAATAACCCAGCTTCAGTGAGGAAGAAATTGCTCCTGGGAAGAGTTCCTCCCAAGAGACTGAACATTTGTACACTTTCCCTGGTTTAGGTCCCTGCAGGAACCAAGAGGAGTCCAAGGCAGTGGCATAACTTGGGCAGGGCGATGGGGGGGGAACAGAACTGCATGCTTGTTCACAACCTTCGTTTTGTTAAAAACAGCAGCAGATTTGGAGAATATTCCGGTTCTGAGAAAGAAGCATCTATAGTAATATACTGCTTCTATCTTTGTTCAGAAACTAGACACAATCACGAACTCAAAAATTCCGAGATACATATTCAGACTAAGATGAATTTATGTGTGTGCAGTTATTTCCGAAGGTATTACTACACAGCACAACACAGAGCCATGTAGAAATAGAGAAGTAAAGCTGAAGGGGACATCAAAAGGTCATCTAGTCCAGAAGTTCCCAAACTTTTTCTTATTGTATGCCCCCTTCCTAAAACATAATCTGTATGTCCCTTCCAGATTTACCAGCTGTGTACCCCTATTAGCATATATTTTAACCCCTTAAATGCCAATTGTTATAATGAAAATTAAATCCACCATTACACAATTTCTCTTTTGTACCCCCCGAGATGTCTTGCATACTCCCAGGGGTATACATACACACCATACCATAGTCTGGGAACCCTGATTTAGTTGCAGGACTGAACCTGCAACTTTGTTGTTAATAGCGCCAGGCTCTAACCAACTGAGTTAACCCCTCTGAACAACCGAGTTTGGGTAATGGAAACAGCCTATTTGCTGAAAAGTAGGGCAAATTAGCCAGGTTGAGTACTGTGCTAATGTGGCTATACCACTTCCAGTACCCCAGGTAACTTATTTAAAGCTAGCCTGGGCTACATTCAGCTGCCTTTTTTCACAGGCACATACTGTGGGTGTATTTAGGTATTTGTGCGTTAATGTTCTTTGTTCATGAGAGCAGCAAGTACATACCATCCTGAACAGATTACTTCTATTAAGAGCATAAAAATTACCAGTGGTTTAGTGCGTGGGCATGCTGTGTGTAGGGAACATTACTAGGCCAGAGTTTTGTTCTTGTTTTCACTATTCTATATTACCATATTTACCTGAATCCAAGGTGCCTTCGCAGCTATGACAATACCCCAATACCAAGATTCTATACATGGCAAACGTATAAATTAGTTATAATTTTCCATGTAAACAATCTAATTACTGGAGGCAAGCAGTGGCAGGAGGGCAGGCAGCAGGGGAATCAAGTGGCCTGACCGCTGACCTTTGTCCCCCGATCTCCCCACCCCTTTGCCCCCCACTGCCTATGCCCTCCCAGTGCCTGTGTGCCCCGGTTCCCCTCCTGGCAGTATCTGAACCCCCTGGCACCTGCCCTCCACCATCTTCCTCTTTCCACAGTGCCAAGTTTCCCGTTCCCCTGACGCCTTGCCCCAACTTCCACCTGCCTCCTTGTGCTTACCCCCTGAGCAGTGCCTGCACCCTTTGACAGCACCCCATTCCCAACCTGTCCCCCACTTGGGTTTGCCCGCCCCATGCCTGCCCACCTGGCAGTTGGCACCCCCACTGCCTGCCCCCCCTACACCCAGCCACCACCTACTCCCTGTAGTGGCTCTGGCTCCAGCCCTTTTCCATCCTGAGACACAGAACATGTGATCACTCCAGCCCCAACCCAGCCACACAGCAGCAGTTGTGGCAGTAGCAGCTCCAGCCCTGGACCCAGATCAGAGATTCAGGGCCGCAGCTGCTGCCACTGCTGCGTGGCTGGGTTGGGACTGGAGCAACCATGTGCTCCGTGCCCTGAGCTGGAACGAGACCAGAATTGGAGCTGTGCCAGAGGGGAAGTGGCAGTGAGGACAGCAAGTGGTGGGAGGCAGAGGCAATGTGGGGGGAAAGGTATAGGGGAGCAGAGGTGGCAGAGGAAGCAGAGCCAGGGGACGGGGAGTACAGCAGCCGTGGCTTCTAGGTTGGGGCCAAAGTCAGAGCTCGAGGAGCCACCTGCTACCCCTCCTCCACTTGTTCTCAAATCCAATACGAGGGGCTCCCCCCCAAGCTGTATTTGAGTTAATGCAGTATGGAAAAAGAAAGACTCAAAACATTTATAACATCATCACCATATAAAAGCAGCTAGAATATAAAAATGAGTACTTGCCATTTTGCAACTGAATGCAATCTGATGTAACCAAGATGTCTTGTCTGACAATGAAAAACTTAGTGACGTTGTATAAAAAGATGCATCATAAATTACCGAGGTGTTATAGATTATATCTACCAACACTACAGTAAAATGTAGCATTCTGATTCATATATATTCTGATAAATCCATGAGCCCCTTCAGTCCAGGTTTACTACAATGCCATTCACCAACTCTACAAACCATAGTGACAGTTTGTGTCAGAGAATACTGCAAGAATCATCTTGCAAATAACTCAGTTTAAAACAATGAATCAAAACGCTATGGCAGAGACACTACACTTGTTAGGTGTGGTTCTGGTTTGGATGCATCTGGATGTCCTTAAAGTTAAACACATATGAAGTCCTTTTGCATGCACTAGACTACTCCTGGTCTTAAAGATAAATACTGGTGTGTATAGGAGCAGCACCTATATTATCACTGAGTCACAGTTACACAGAGGAAGGCACCAATTAAGCTAGTTTTCAATATTTATAACTAACCATAATATACATAGCTACTGTTTGAAAATAGGAAAGCTTTATGTTAACCAGACACTGAATAGGGGTGGGAGGGGGTGGGTTTAGTTTAGTGAAGAGACTTTCACACACTACTGCTTGGCTGTTCACAGTTTGAAACGCAAATTCTGTCTGGCCAAACTCTTTCTTTCTTGAACATTTATTAACTTAAAAAAATAAGGTGAATTACAAAAAAAAAGTCAAGTGTGACACTACAGCTCATGTTTCCAAATCAAAAACTATTCTGCGTCAAAGCATCAGCAGGAGTCTCAGAATGCTAGACAGAAATAAACTAGGTAATAAAATGCCATTATGTTCAGCAACACACAAATCTTTAGGATTGACAGAGGAGGACCATTCTATTAGAACAAAGGATGGTATTTCTTTAAAATCTTAAAGTCAAAGTATCAAATTCTGTTCTCCACAGTTTGAATTTACATTATGATCATTCTGACAACTTCAGAGAGATTACTGTGGATTTACTCTGCATTTTCATTGGTGAACAGTTTAGAATACAACCCAAAAATCTAATGTTAGAGTAAAACACTTGGAATTACATGATAGCATAACTCTCACAATATAACTTCCTTTCATTTAAGATTTTAGTGACTTTTATTTCCCACATTTCTCTTTTATTCATAGTCCTTGTGTACATTTATTAATTACAATGACTATTTTAAGAAGCAAATGACAGTTTAAAAACTGTATCTATGATTTGTTATACTTCTATACACCAAAGACAAATACTGTTGGACAGCTACACAAAAACAATTTACTATACACTAGTTCAAATTATTTGTGATAGAAAGCCAGTCTCAGAAGTTGCTACAGTATATTAGTCTAGCAAGCGAGGAAACTATGTAAGGGTACTACATAGTTCAGACCTTCTCTTGAACAAATATTAAATTAGGCATACTTGACATGGATTAACATCTGAAAAACAGTGTAGAATACTGCAAATGCATATCTGGTTTAGGTATCAACCCACACAACCTGTGGAACTGTATCAGGGACAGCAGGATGCAGGGGGAAATATGGAAAAAATAAAGCAACAAAATAAGAGAAAAACATTCTTTTAAAAAATACTGAAGTATAAATACAAAAAGCAAAACCCACATGAAAAAATATTCTCAGTCCCAGATGAAAAAATAAGATGTAAAATAAAAAATAAAATAAAAAAAAAATCACAAAAAAGTTTTGAATCAATCCGTTTCCTGCAATGCTGGAGTTCCTTGATGTAGTGAGATTACTAAATATAGTATTTTACTAATCTCAGCAGGGAGTTGGCTAACTGCATGCCTGTCAGATGTTTCTAATGGTCACCCCCTGTGGAACGAATCTAAGAAGTGCATGAAAAACACCCACATTTAAGAACGACCTCTTGCTAGATCATTAAGGAAAGATAAAGGCCTGTACATTCATGTGATATATAACACAATCATTGTGTCAAGAAAACATATGTTTGATTAGTACACCTCAGGTTCATTAATCGCCATGTCTGCTTCACAGCAGTGGGCAAAGTTTCCATTGTAGCTACTGCATGGAAGAGTAAAGACACTCAGTAGCTAAAAGACTGACAGTTCAGCACTAAATCTTGGGATATTCATAACATACTCTCTTCTTGTACAGCCTGCATACCAGCTGCACGACAGACTTAAATCTTCAAGAAAACGCACAATACTAGGTTTCTGACTAAGAAATAAACACTCATCCACCATAAATTGAAGGCTCAGTAAACAGATGAAAAAGGTGTCACAGTTTACTGGCCTGGTTTTTAATATTGCTGGTTATACTGGAGTGGACATGACACTTGCCATGTATAAAAGCTTTTGTAAATACTGAACTGCAGCAAGTAAAGATTCAAAAGGTTTATCATCAAGGCATAGTTTCAACCCCTTCCTCCTCCACTTCCCTCTTCCAAGGATATATAAAATATTTTTAAAACCCATTCTTCACTTGATCTTAGCTAAAAAGGTCAGCTTTACTGTTTATACATTCTCCAAACCCAAGTCTCTTTTCTCCCCACTTATATCTGTGATGTTCAGGCATGGGGTTCAATGATGTAATAACTGATCTTCCTTGTCTTGTCACTGGAGTCACACCATCATGGTGATGTTCAGTTCCTGCTGAGATAGAAGCCAAACTAAAACCACTGGTGTTGAATGGAGCTGTATAGTAATATAATTATCTCCCACCTATTACTAGGCACCTGGAATTAAGATTTCAGCAGGTGCCATTCAAGAATGCAAAAATTACTGAGAGTCTGAACAAGGAAGCTAAAGTGGGGGCATGAGCAGCCCTGGGATTTGGTTTCCTGTTGCAACAAGTAAGTTCATTCTTGCATGGAAACAAACTGCAATCCTTTTCTTACAGAATGAATTTACAGACACGAGGAATTCTGGATGATTGGAAAGAATGCTGCATAGCAACACTGTCTGCTTCCTATAAATCTACTTACTGGGTGCATCTACATGTGCAATTAGCATGGCTGAATAAATTCCACTGCAGTTTGTGCTGGAATTTATTGCTCCTGGGCACAGCGTTTATACATGCTCCCGGGACCGCAGCACATTGAGCTCCTCTGCCCCGGCTCAATGTGCTGCAGAGGGGCTGGCTGCGGCACTAGGGTGCTACAGTGTGTGGATACCTGACAGGCAGCCCCTGCACTGTAGTACCTTCATGCCCCAGTCAGCCCTGGTCACCGTCTACATGTGCATTGTGGTGCACTAAATAACTCTATCATAGGATCCAATGAAATATGAACTTTCATTTCTACTCAGAAGAACTTTTACAATCTTTTCTCCAATGCCTGATGAAGGGTGTTTGTGCCTGAAAGTTTGCAATTAAAGAATTCGTTCTTCAAAAATCTTGTTGGTCTCATAAAAGATAACATCTCTACTGTGAGTCCTGATTGCCTCTATCATAGGACAGTACTTGTGTTGGGCATACTATCCTACAGTGGAGTTAATTAGATTACTCCAGTCTAATAGTGCCTCGTGTAGATGGTGACACTTTATGGTGGAGCTAATCAGTCAACTCCACAGTAAAGTGCATGTGTAGATGCCCTCACTGAGGATATGTTTAGATGTGAACATATTTAACAAACAGTTCCATCATACTTTGTTTTTGCAGTTTAACAATCATTCACAATACACTGCAACTAACCATGGAGAAACAGCTAACAAAACTAACAAACGAATTATTCAGAAATGAAAACACTGCAAAAACACTTGCATACAATAATGTAAGACATACCTGACACAGTTCTAATAGAAATAACTTATCCACCTCTTAACCACTCACACAGAATC
This sequence comes from Alligator mississippiensis, assembly GCF_030867095.1. Lineage (NCBI taxonomy): Eukaryota > Metazoa > Chordata > Crocodylia > Alligatoridae > Alligator > Alligator mississippiensis. The sequence continues at coordinate 59,169,054 of NC_081826.1, read as the reverse complement.
ATTCAGATAACTAATGCATTCTTGGAGAGAGAAGCCTAAATTCAATTTATATTTCAAAGTCAAAGTAAATATGAATAATTCTTTGTGATCTCCTGTTTTGATCCTATGAACTGGAAAAAGTGAGGATGAGAAAGAGTTTGTGCTGTACTAATAAAGTACACAGGGAAAGGTTTACTTTAGGATGCTTGTAGAGAATCAAGTGCCTGAAGTATAGTTATAGCCAACTGTCTAATATCTGTGAGGAATTACAGTAGGTTTGAAGAATGAAAATTGTTTCAGACTTTAACATTTTAGTTTCAGCGTCAGTGGAAATATGCTTTCACCTGCTCTTAATTTTCTTCTTGGTTATAATGGCTGCTAAAATGAATACAGAAACAGAGCTATTATTCTCTGTTTCCAAACTTAATACTACCATACTGATGAGCCAGAGGAGATAATCAGCTCAAAATCAGCTCCTTGAATTTCCTGAAAATCTACTGAGGAATAAGGTATGTAGCACTGCACATACAAATTAGCACATTATTTTCATTCAAAGAAAGCATAACCATTTTACTTACAAAAATTATAGTGTTTCTTTGTAATCCCAATTTTGAACTATCTCAGTTCTAAATATGAGCTGAAATCTCATTCTCTGCAAGTTTACCATCCTGTCCACAATGGGAAAAGTGAACTAGAATGGCATTATCTTATTCTACTGTCTCTCTTCTCAGGGGTTTCTGTTTCTTTTCTTGGTTTGGAATTTTGTTTCAGAGCCAAGTTACCATATTATGGTTAAAAGTGAGCTTCAGCCTATGTTTTAGTGCCATACTTCTACATTTCTGCCAGTTTAAACTTCAAATCTTTCCAAGTTTTGGCTTTACTTTAATGTAAGGCCTGCAGCTAACTTATCAAATCAAGATAGGATTTACTCAAAAAGAACTTGGCAAGGAGCAGAGCATGGCTTGATTAGTGCTGGCTACAGTATTTTAGGAGATCCTGACAGCTTTACAAAGTTACATGCAGAGATTTATGAGAGGATTTCAACTGCTTCATGAAAAATACTCAAATCATATTCACCACACTTGAGCTCACTTGCACAGAAACCACTCCATTCCTCCCAGTCCGCCTTTCTTTCCTCATAGAAGTTGAGGTAAGGCAATGCCAGCTGTCTTCTTCTGGAGACAGAAATGCTCAGACATCAATTGTGTTTAAATATAGGGCTTTCTTCCTTCTGAGGCAACTCATGGACAACGTAGAGGAAAGCTACTGCAGACAGACCTCTGGCTGGCAGCCAGGTGTTTGCAAAGCAAACAGTTTTGTATTTGAAAAATTTACTGAGTTTTGCTCAGTTGTTTTCACTTGTTACCTTAATTCCACATGTACTTAAACTAAGTTGGTAACTGTTGCTCTGCACTAGATTTACATCTTTAGAATTATGTTTTGTGGATGTTCTTTTTTTCCCCAGAGCTTGCCTTTATTCTCCTCTTAAAAAGTGAGATGAGAAAGATCCCTTTGACATTTTTTTTGGAGATACTGCTGATAAAGCTGACTTGATGAAGACCACCCTTGAGGACAAAATCAAGGCAGTAGAGAATGGATGCCCTGGCTCTCAGCAGAAATTTGATTGGAAAATAAACAGAAAGTATTAAAACAACTTTTTCAGTCTAATTTCCTTTGACTTCCTCTCTCAAACCTAATTAATTTAAAAATACATTGTCAATTTTTTTTCCCTTAGATTTGATGCACTTTTTTCTCTTCAGTCCCTGCTTCCAAGCTTTCTTGTTTTAACAGCCTATAACTTAAATTCTAAACCTGAAGCCCTTGGTAGGGAATGTACACATTTCATTTCAATGGAAGTTTTGACTGAGAAAGGACTGTAGGTTTTAACCCTCAGCTAGGTGATTAACTCCTTGGAGAGGGATTGTGTCTTCTTTCTCAACTGTTTTTCACTTTGGTGACATTGGGCATGTCTACACATGCCATTAGGGGGCAGCAATAAATTGCAGAGCTCCCTAGCATACAGTTTCCACATGCACCAGAACCATAGCACATTAAGCTGGATTGCAGCAGCCTGGGGCTGCTCTGACCGGGCTCAATATGCTATGGAGGGGCTGGCTGGGGCATGAGGGTGCTTCATAGAATCATATAATCATGAACCAGAAGGGACCTGTATGATCATCTAGTCTGGTCCCCTGCTGTGGGCAGGAAGTATTTGGGATCAGATGAGCTCAACAAGGTGCCTGTCCAGCCTTGTCTTGAACACCTTCAAGCAGGGCGACTGCACCACCTCTGCTTGGAGCGTGTTTTCGATTCTGGTGACCCTTACAGAGAATAAGTTTTTCCTTATATCCAACCTGAATTTACCCTCTATTAGTTTATGCCTATTGGTCCTCATCCTCCCTTAAGGTGCCCTCCTGGAGACTTGCTCTCCTAGTTCTTGATGCTCCCCCTGATGTACTTGTAGGCAGCCATCATGCCACCTCTCAGCTTTCTCTTCCTCAGGCTGAACAGGCCCCATTCCCGGAGTCTCTCCTCATAGGACCTACCCTCCATGCCCTCAATCAAATGGGTGGCCCTTCTTTGTACCCCTTTAGTTTATCCATATCCTTCTTGAAGTGTGGTGCCCAGAACTGGACACACTACTCCAGCTGAGGCCTCATCAATGCTGAATAGAGAGAGAGGAGTACCTCCCTGGATCTATGGCCACACAGTCGCTGATGCACACCAGAGTTTTATTGGCCCTTTTGGCAGCCTTGTCACACTGCTGGGTCATATTCATCTTCCAGTCGATTGTGACCCCTGCACTTCAGCGCAGTGCTAGACGGCACTTCTATTTACAAGTATTAACTCCTGCTTGGGGTTTATTAGTTTAGTGCTCCCTGATAGAGGTGTTTATGTAGACACCAAGATATTTACTGCACAGTTAATTAGTCAATTGCATAGTTAATGGTCTCGTGTAGATGCACCAAAAATATAAATAGTACTGATTATCATAAATGTATGATATGACACAAAAAATTCCTTAAGTGTGTGGTAAATCATTTTCAGTGTGATAAGACACCTGGATAATTCTGGGAGCCAGATGAGGACTGGCACTCAGTTAACTTGATGTCATGCCAGTTGCAGGCCCCATTGTTGGGTATGGGAAGTTTCATTCTCTTTTAATATATATTACAGTTATTATTAGAAAAATTATTAGCCTGGATAAATATGGAGAAGCAGCTTCCTAGAAGCACCATCTGATATGGTAAAGACAGGCCTCTTAGAACAGGCAGAAAATACCATTCATAAGGATGTCAGTAGGGTACTCCTACTTCTTGAGTTCTGTAACATACTACACAGCAGGGACACAAATCCAAAAGAACTCCAAAAGCATTTGCTAAAGAGGATGTCAAGCCTATGTGGTTTGGTGCCCAGTAAAACATCAAATTCCATGTTTGTAAAAAATATCAATGTCCAGACATGAAAAATCCATGGCAAAAATTACCTGGAAGAGATGGAGGCTGGTAGGTACTAGAGAAGCTGGCATACTAAAAGTTGTGTCAAATCATTCCCATGCGTTTATACCAGAGGTTCTCAACTTAGGCTCAAGTCATCCCCTGTTACATTTTCTGCGGGATGCCTTAAATGTAAGATACTGCTGACTGCCTGCCTTACTTCCCTCCTATTATTTTAAAGGTTGGGATCAAAGCCTTAAATCACAAGTTCTTTAGGCTCCTAGATTTAACTCAATTTGTGAGTGCAGCAAAATAATAGAGCAATTCTTCTGTTGCAAAGAACTCAGAAAGACACAACAGGTCAGAATGTTTTTGGCACTGTAGATTCCTATTTGAAATCTCTGTGTTTTACCTTGCAATAATGTGTAGACGTTTGTACACCTAACAGTGTTAATATTGCATGGCACCCCACAATACCCATACCAGGGTCTCATGGTACCCTGGTTGAGAATCATTGTTTTATGCTGTAAGTGGAGACATGGGAATTTAATGAGCTCAGGGGAGCCTCTGGTTAAGGCTGCCAGAGTTTAAGCACTGGTGTTATGCTGGGATTGTTATTGTCTTAGTCCATTAAGCATGGCATCATATGAACACACTATTTCATATATTGGAAAAGGGATTCCAAATATTCCAAAGGGCCAAATTTTAATAGCTTAGTTGTACTGAGCAGTATGTTACACCACAAATAGTTCCACTGAAACCAGTGGGACTTTTCACAAAATAGGGATGCTAGGAGGCAAGAATATTGGAATCTGACCTGAAGAACTTGTGATTTAAGGCTGTGAACCCAACCTTAAAAATATTAGGAGGGAAGTAAGGTAGGCAGTCAGGATAACATATTAAAGTTCACTATCGGTATGCCTCAATGGCTGTAAAGAATTTTTTTCATACATAAAAATAAACAAACAAGCAACAATTTTCACTGACATGGTACCCCCTGGCACTTTTCTATTAATGTCTGATGTGTTCCAGGAACAGTTTAATTTTTAATACCAATTTGAGTAATCTGGTCGTTGGCTATTACAGAGCTAGCTCTGTAACATCTTGTTTAAGCTAATCCCAGAACTGATGGCAGTTAGATGACTGCTCTTTTCCTACAGGTCTCCACTGACTTCAGGGGGGCTCCATATCAGCAGAACAGTCCAGCCACATAGTCTGATAGGATTCAAGTCTTACTTTTTTGACCCCAGAGTAGATGAAGTAGAGTTTACTTTTAAATGACCTTTTCTCAAACATCTTCTCTAGACAATGTCAGTCTACTGAGTCTTGAAAGATTTTCCTAATCCATTTTAACCTAATTACACTCTGACCACTTTGGAGGTCAAAAATATATTTTTGAAAACTGCACAAACAATTTTTTAAAATGCATTTTACATGAATGATGCCAGGAAGCCTGGGGTTCTAATTTCCATGGTTTCCTTTATCTATTGTTTATCCTTTTCCACTCAGACTGGCTAAGAGGCTTTTGTATTTCTCCATACTGGAACATTTGCTGGGATTCCACTTCCCAAGCTGCTAATAGCTGTAAATGTTTCTTTAGTTAGAGAACTGGAGGAGAGAATATTATTTTGTTTTGTTACAGATTTAGGCGGTTGCTTCCATCCTCTATGATCAACATCAGCCAGAGATTCCCCTCCTCCCCCCTAGCCCAATACTTTAGATTCTCTCCCACGTACAAGGATCTCTGACTATATATGATATTAGTATACATAACTTTCTCGACAACCAAAGCTATAATTCAAGCTACATTCAGGTCTCAGTGATAACCCTCTGCTCTTAACTTTTCTTAACAGGGTTTCTTTTCAGGTGAAACTGGAAGATTATCTTTGCCCAAAGGCAATATTTTTTGGGAAACACTGAGGAAAATTCATAGTCCATTCTTAATTAAGGGGAGAATGAGGCTGGGGGGAGGGCAGTTGAATCACCCCAAAGCTTCTCTCTTACTAAACTTTAAGGTTCATATCCTCATAGTAACACAAAACATTTTGCTAAACATGAAACCAGAGCTCCCGGAGGAAGAGAATCTCACTTGCTAATTTTGTTCTGCTGCCCGAGAGCACTTGGACAGGGTACTGAAGAAAGTTTGGTGCCCTGAAGGCATATGTTAAGTTGGGATGAAGAGGCCAAAGCCAGCTGAGTTGGATGGACAGAGGGATGTCCATCCTTACACAGCAATGAGGAAGAAGAAAGGATCAACAGTTGGATGAAAGCAGAAAAGTGTGATGCTTCCCTGATACTGAGAGGGAGCAATGGAAAGGAAGGCAAGAAAAGGAAGAAACTCCCATTCCCTCATATCCAGAGGATGGGGCAGGGTGGAGGTTCTCAGTTTTAAGGTCAGATGATATTGAGAGGCAGGCCATGTACTCTGAAAGATACCAAAATGAATACTGGCAGGAGACATTTAGAAATTTCCTTCCCAGAAGCCAGGAATATTCATGTGATGAATGGACCTTTTTGTCTAGAACATGATGTGAGAAGATATCAGAGAACAAATATATTGAGAATATCGAGTGGGAGAGTGCTGAAGTTTAAAAGGAAAAATTACTCTGAGAAGAGAGAGAAAGTTACACCCCATTAGTGCAGGTACACCTCTCTAACAGATAATAGACATCAACCTCAAAGGAAAGTGTATGTCCCACTCTCTCAAGCAGGGAAAGGTACAGCTTTCAGGGCTGGACTGTAGACAGACAAAATAACTATAGTGCTAAAAGGGAGTTGGAAGAAGGACAACTTGGAGCTTATGGATGTGCACCAGTTGAACTATAGTAACTGTTTTGTGTGGCCACTTCCAGGGGTGGATCCAAGAGCATGGTTGCACCCCTCCTTGGCTATGCTATATGTGCTCCCAGTGCAGTATTTAGCCAGGTCTGCAACCTGCTCCCCCCCACACCCCTTCCACCCCCTGCTCCATTCCTAGATCTGTTAGTGTCCAATTCTGTCCCAAAGTAAATGATGCTAAACCTGGCCAGCTAACATCAGAATAAAATAGCTAAACTGCCTCAATTTAGCTTGCACTTACTGCAAGACAGACTGGATATGTGAACCTCTGTAGGATGGAATGGAAAACAGAACACCTTGAATCATGGTATGGTGCCCCAGGCCCCTTTTTAATCAGTATAATTGTTTCACCCATCCCAACACCTCATAAACTAAAAGCAGCACCAGAGTTAAGGTAGGAGGAGAGAAACAGCTAATGCTCAAGGAGCTTCCCAAACTAAATATGGAAATATTACACAGGGTCATGTAACTAAAAAGAAATGCTGTAAAGAAATCTGCACCTACCTGCACTAAGCAAGAAGCACTTCTTGACTCTGAACTGCATTTGGAAAGAGCTTTTGAATTAAAATTCATATTTCTGATCCATATGCTAGGAGTCGCATGTTGCTGAAAATGCTGTTACGGGTCAGGCCAGTAGTTAGCACATCAAGTGTCAGACATACCAAGTAATTAGATAGTGAATGTTTAAAAAAAAAAAATCAACTACTTTTCAAAGCTCATTCCTTAGCCAATCAGAATTCTCACTGAAGTCAAACTTTACTGACATTCAAGTCACTGCAAACTTTGGCTGAGCCAGTTAAACTGTCTCTTAGGGCCTCTCTACATGTGCAGGTAAAGCGCAATGGGATCCAATGCACCACCCAGAAAATTGTGCCTCCTGTTATGCCATATGTGCATGGCAGGAAGCGTGACTGTGGGATAGCACTTTAGTTCCCATTGTGCCTTATTATTGGTGCAGGGGGAGCCCAATCCCAGATTCCCTTTGCCAGGGCTGTCCGTAGGCGGTGCAAATCGGAGCAACTACCCTGGGCCCCACACTTTGGGGAGGCCCACATAGCTGGATGGAGCAGTCACAGCCCCTCCTGCAAGGCCCACCTAGTGCTGGTGACTCTATGCTGCTGCCGCCAGCTTTGCATCTGGCTGCTTGTCACCTCCGGTGGCTTCTTCACGTCTGGGCCCCGTACAGGCTGATTTGCCCCAGGCCACGCACACTGCTAGAGTCATCTCTGCCCCTTACACTGGCAAGAAGCAATGCTGGAAGACTGTGGCAGCTGTGAAATCCCAGATCCAGGGGTTTCATGCACCCTGAGCCTGGGAGAGCGCTGCAGCTGCCATCTCAGCACTAGGAGGTGCGCTGCCAGGACCCAGAGTTGGCACCTGCTGGGGCTGAGAGTCCCCTCAGTTGTAGAACTCCCAGCCCTGGCTGTGAATGGTACACCCCTATACTGGGAGCCCCATCAGCTGATGGGGTTCCCAGCTGCATGGGAGACCCTGCTAAATGTGCATATTAAAGCTGGATAGCAATCAGCTATAAATTAGTACACATTTTTGTGTTCTAATTTTATAGTTCATTGGAGCTTTTCATGGCATAAGTCCTTTGCATGCATAGATGGTCTCAGGAGAATTGCACAATTAACCAGTTAATTGTGCGGTACCTTTAATGTGTAGAGAGGGCCTAAGCCTATCTCTGAGTACCAACAGTGAGCTCAGTGTGAAACAAGAGAGGCAGACATGGAACAACAATTTTAAACTTATTTAAATGATTTGGGCACTGTTTTCAAAAGTGACTTAGAGCCTGATTTTCAAAAGTGTAGTGTCTAAAGATGCTGACAGCTACTTAGTGGGATTTTCAAAAGCAAACAGTCAGGCTACTGCTGCCAAATTCCTCCCAGTTTTAATGGCAGGCATCTAACCAGCTTTGATGCTTCTGAAAATCTCAATAGGCACTTATCTGCACTTTTACACACACAGTTACCTTTGAAAATCTAACTCTTAAGCTCCTAAATGCTGAAGATCACATTTCAAGGTGACATTTAGGTCCCTTTAAAAATCTGATTCATGGTCTCTGGTTTAAGTAACTTAGAAAGAGACATGAACACAACTCCAGAATAAATTACATATTTCAATAATTAATTAAATAAAATCCTGAGGTCCAAACACTCCTAACCATGACTGGATTGATATTTATATACAAATATAAAGTACTGCAAGCTTGGGCTATCATGAATCAACCTTTGGCCTCAGCCGCTGAAGTAGAAGATTTCAGCTACCAGCTCAGATCTAAATGCCACTGCAGCTGTGACATTTTGTCCTGGACCCATCTCTGCTTACAACTCAGGACCACAGTTCTTACACAAGTGCTGAATGTCCGTGCCATAAGTAGTCATAATGACTGCAGTGTGTCCAGGGGAACTCTGGCTTCTCAAGTGCATGATTACTCAAAAATATCTTGGCAGTGCTGGCACCTAAATCAGACAAAGACAAATACACCAGATGCATATAAAGCTACTTTTCTTGAAGAATGTCCAGAAATGCAATTTTAAGTAAATCACCTTATAAAATGGAACACTTAATAACTGAACAAAAGTAAGGAAATAGTATCACTGTATTATCACTGTGATCTATGACACAGGCTTATACAAAAACTCCTACTAAATAGCCATTTGAGGGAAGAGGTGAATGTATGCCTTGATCCTGTATCACAGTATACAAGAGCAATGAAAAAGCTATTGTGACAATGCAGTTGAAACACTGAATCCACACATAGCAATCGCAGGATTGAGCCTCCAAATTATGGTATCTGAGCCCTACAAATCTTTCCTCAAGGAAAATTTCTGCTGAATTAAGCAATAGACTTCAACTAACTGAAGTGAGTGTATAACCTTAGTAAATACTGAAGAACTAACTACAAGTAAACATTTTCTCTAAAAGTTTTAATGTAAAGAAACTGAAATAGTTTACTGAATTTAAACCATCTGCAAATAGATGTTTTAACTTTTCTATTCAAATGACAAACAGTGCATAAATGCCAGGCAGTCATTTAAAAATTACTTTAACTAAGAGCTGAATTTGCTTTTAAAAAAAAAGCTGTGTGCAATGTCTGCAAAATAATTAGCTTGTAGATCATATCCATAAATATAAAATAAGTATTTAGAATGCTTTATTCAAACTTTGTAAAGACTTGCTCGTAAAATACTTGTCTTTGTTAACAATGGTAATTTGAAGCTTGAACACTGAAAGTATGCAAGTGTTGCACCTGTTTTTCAGTGAGAAAGAGCTGCCGTTTCTCCTTTACAATTTTTTTTAGGAATAGTAGTATGCTATCCAAATTTAACAGTTTTTAGCACTTTTTTATATATTGTTCCCAAAGGCTCTTCAATATTAATGGCTTGTAATACATGATTGATATCATATACAATTGAACTGAGAGCTGAAATTAAATAACCAAGACTTTTGTGGCTACAGAAGTTCAAAGTGTCATAAAAAATCATTAAACAAATAACATTTTTACATTTACAAATGAAACTTTATATGAGTATTTATTGATTTTTTTTTAAAAATTCAAAAATACATTGTAACACAACAGAATGTTTATGTTCTTCAATGAAAGACAAAACTACGGTAATCATCTGGACCAGAATACAAATACATGCTAACAATTTAAAAATCATTTCAGGTCATTCAGGAAACATGAAACAAGCTATCTGTTTATAAGTGTACTGTTTTTTCTACTTGGTAAATATGCCTGAGAAAGTTAACCTGTAAAGAAATAGGCTTTTAAACTCTTAAACACAAAGAGCTTTCTACATTGAAATGGTGAAGAGACCTGTGATATGCACCTGACAGGCCACTAAGCCATTTCCCACAGAGATTCTGTTCACTGCTCCACCTCAACTCTGTGATCCAGCAGTGATGCACAGTTTCACATCAATACCAAACTCATTCAACCAAAGTTAAAAAAAAAAAAAATCAAACAAGCTAATTGATGTAAAATCAACACTTTATATACAGAGGGTATGTAAAAATCATATAGATTTTCAACCAAATTAGTGTATTGTTGTGTAGAACCGTGGACAAGTAAAAAGTAGTAATTTAGTTAATGGATAAAGCAGGAAATATATTTTTGGCTTGAGGTAAAACCCTTTAAAAACTACAATTTCTACATAATCAGCTAGAATCAGAGAATGAAAAACCAGGACAAACACAAGTAATCATTTTACAGTAACCACATACTATCGTCGAATAGGAACCAAAAACCAGTAACAGAAATTGTGCGTCGGCTCTATGAAAATAAAATGTTACTAGTAGACAGAAGCAACCTGACAAGAAGTGAAAAGAAGCAATGAAAACTTTGGGGATTAAATTTCTTTTCATCAGGATTTGTCTGTTCCTACTGTATGCAGATGACAGACTTAGAGAAATACAAACTATTTAACTCTTATTAGCAGCTTAACTCTACTGTGGTGGATTTTAGAGTTTTGTTTTTTCTTGCATTGAGAGATAAAAAACGAATGGACCAAAAGTAGCATATTTCAAAACTAAGAACCGATAAGAATTTGAGCACACATTTAAGTCAGCAAGCACACCTGGTGTAAACTGACATAGCCCCAGTGCAGTTAAAGGAGCTATGCTGATTTGTGCCAACAGAATAATTGACATTTAAATCACTTTAAGCAACTGCATATTTAGTAAATTACATAGGCTTTGGTGAAGCAAATAATCATGGGGCATGCAAACGTTTTACTAAAAACTTCTTGTTTTCATAATTTAGTTAGGTAAATAATACATGATCAAACTACATAAGCTGGAATATATGAAACCAAGGTATTGGATAAAATAAATTCATAAGTCTGAGTCATTGAAACAAAACAGTACAACGATAGAATTTTAGTAAACAGTCAGTCCTACTCTCCAATGTTGGAACATATTAAAAATCATCTATTATGCATGTATGTATGCGATTTTCTCATGGTGATTAGGAGGGAGCTTCCTTCCACCATTTACAGTACTGCACAAATGGCTAGGTGCATTATGGAGGCTCTTCACTGTTCTCTGAAATATAAAATACTGTATTGGCCACTGCTGAAAGTTATCAGAGATGATGGATTAATGAACTAACCTAGTATGGTAACTCCTGTAACATTTTTCTTTCACCAGTAGTGAATGTGGCATCGAGACCACTCTGCTCTGACACCAGGCCTGTTGTTATGACTTCTGATCAATAACTCCATTCTCCAGACATATGGAAAATGGAAGCAGAATATTAATTATAGGGAGTAAAGCAAACACCTGATCAGAAAAGGACAGAAAAAACATGCTACAACTTAAGCACATTTTAAAGTACCTTTGTTTGATCAGGTTTTAAAAGAGGAGCCAAAATCAGAGCAGTATGGAACACTCCTAATCCTTGAAAGGCAGGGACATACAAAGCAGTACCAGGACAGTGGAAAGAATCTTTTAAGTTTATAATTTTTAAGGAAGAGCAAATAAGGGAGAGGGAAGGGAGGAAGATGGGCTAAGATAAAGTGAATTCAGGAAAGAAAAATGAAGAGAGAATGGGAATGTATATGGGCATATAGGGGTATCATCTGGACCCAAAAATTTTCTTGGACCCTGCTACTTTTACAAGATAAGTTACATGCATGCCCAAACTCTGAGGGCAAGAGCGAAATCTTAGATGGCAATGCTATGATTCTGGCTGAAGAGCTTCATTTTCCCCCTCCCATACCTGAAAGCCTTGAATCCTTGCCAAATACTCCAGCTGTTTTGAAGGCTGCACTGCAGGACAGGGGGAAGCAGGAGATATTCCTTTTAGACCTACGGCTTCGGCAGTCGGGGATGTTCCATTCATGAGAAGTTCCCTGGCAATTGTAGCTGTGCTATTAGTGGTAGGTATGCTGAAGAAAGAGCTAGAAGTCTGGCTCATTTCTTTGGATGGCAAATAGCTTACAGTGGTACCAGGGGCTGCTTTGTTGCGGCTTGCTTCCATCTCTTGATAAACATCAGGCGAGAGATGGAGAATTCCCTTTGGTGCTGAAAATAAAAGCAAAGACCATTCTCATTGCACTTGCAATGAATTAAATATAGATAAGCAGACCCTTGTGATTTAAATGCTTCCCACCTGAAAACAAACTGTAGAGTTACAGACAATGAGTCTTTTTCATTTGCAACAATGAGTCAGATTGCATAGTCTACCTGATAATAAAGAGGAAGGAACCAAATTGTGTTTTAAAAAGATAAAGGGCCACTCTGTAAAATGTTCTATTTAAAATCTGTCATGTACCAGCCCTATGGTCCATACGAATGATATACTCAAATATTATTACTAACAAGACAGTAGTAATTACAAAAGAAAGACAGCAATCTTTATTTTGTTATAATCCTTTTACTTCCCGCATACCTGGACCACTGTCTGTCACCACTGATCAGCATTTCCTATACTAAGAAATCTTTAGACTGAACACTTCACTGCCAAAAACAGTCTTCCTGCACATATTGTGCAGTATATATTGTGAATAATAGTATATGCATACAAGACTAGCATACCTATGTGTATTATTTGCTCTATGTTTCATAGTTGGTAGGGTCGGAAGGGACCTGAGCAGATGATCAAGTCCGACCCCCTGCCACGGCAGGAAAGAGTACTGGGGTCAAACGACCCCAGCAAGGTGTTCATCTAACCTCCCTTTAAAGACCCCCAGGGTAGGAGCCAGCACCACTTTGCTTGGAAGTTGGTTCCAGATCCTAGCCACCCTGACAATGAAGTAGTGCCTCCTGATGTCTAGTCTGAATCTACCCTCTGCCAGCTTGTGGCCATTATTTCTACTCACTCCTGGTAGTGCTTGGGGGAACAGGGACTCCCCCAGTGCCTGCTGGTCTCCTCTGACTAGTTTGTAAATGGTCACTAGATCCGCCCTCAGCTTTCTCTTGTGAAGGCTGAACAGGTTCAGGTCCCTTAGCCTCTCTTCGTAGGGCCTGTCCTGCTGCCCCCTGATCATGTGAGTAGCCCTCCTCTGGACCCTCTCCATGCTGTCCACATCCCTCCTGAAGTGCGGCGTCCAGAACTGGATGCAGTACTCCAACTGCGGCCTGACCAGTGCCGCATAGAGGGGGAGGATCACCTCCTTGAACTTGCTTGAGATGCATCTATGGATGCATGACAAGGTGAGGTTGGCCTTCCTGACCGCGTCCCCACACTGTCGGCCCATGTTCATTTTGGCATCTCTAATGACTCCAAGATCCTTTTCTGCCTCTGCACTGACGAGAAGGGAGTTCCCCAGCGTGTAGGTCTGGTGCTGGTTCTTCCTCCCCAGGTGCAGTACCTTGCACTTGTCAGTGTTGAAACCCATCCTGTTCAACACTGTGAATGTGTATCACTATTAACATTAATAGGAATTATGTTAAGCATCAAAGAGATCCAAAAAATGTATTCATATAGAATCACAGAAAACACTCCTGTTTCTAGTGACACGTAATTTAAGGATAATTCCTCTATATTTCAGAATTTTAAATAATCTTTTTCTAATAATGGCCTGCTTCTGTACACTCACTTCTCAACACGAGTAGCTTCACACACTTGAGTAGTTGCACTGAAATTCTCAAGTGTATAAAAGTGTGCAGGATCTTAAGTTATGAAGTTTTCATAAACAGTAAAGACATATCAGTAAAATGAGTACACATTATGTTGAGAGTTTAAAAGGTAAAAAGAATTTCTAAGTAACAATGAATTGAGGAATGAACTTGAAAACATTTTATTTAATAGTAACAGGTAGATATGATTCTTCTATTTGTGACAGTGTAACAGCTTAAACATTTAGGACATTCAAAAATATGGGAGTCCATGTTAAAAAATGGCATACCAATTTGGCAAGTATAAGAAAAATAGTATAATTGTATGCTGACTTTTTATTTATAATACATATCAGTCATTTTAAGATTAGAGAAGTCTTAAAGCAGTGACACAAATGACATTTTTTGACGTCTTGTGCTAGAAGCAATCTCAGAAATAGCAGCTATAATTAAAATCCTTATCTACAAGTACATGATGACAATTGCTTCCCTATTGAACTTTAACTGCTGTCTCAGCAAACTGGCAAAATGTATCTTTTAATTACTTTGCTTCCATATTTGGCTTTTAACTTATTACTAGTCTCACTGTCCTGCTGATCACAGAAATGGAAGGTTTTGTAAGATATTTACCATATTTACCAGAATACAAGATGCCCTTAATGTAAGACAACACCTTAATAATTAGAATCTAATTATTGGAGGTTTGTCTTGAATTTATCCCTCTCTCACCACTACAGCAGGGAAAATAAATTGTGGGGGGAGGGGGGAGATTATGTAGTCCCCTTGTCCTCTGCCCCACTAACTTTCTCCTATAGTCAGACCCTGCTCTCTTTGAGCATCTGGAAATGAAAGGCAAATTGGAAAGCACTGACTTTCAAATAAATATACCTGTAGTAGTGTGCATATAGGCATATTACTACAGGTACCCAAAGACTTAGTTCATCCAGAATTGATGCATTTTACCATTTTTTAAACTGCTGCAGGATTTAGCACAGATCATCTACAAACACACTTTTAAGCAGCACTTTTGTATCTACTTACATATAGTATAATGTACATTTTTCTCTTTTTTCAATTTTGCATCTCAGGCCAAATTAGCCAAATCAGTTCCAAATTCTATCGATTGAGCACAGCTGTATGGCATTACCATGTGTGTGGTATTACCATCAGCAAGTATCTTCCCTCCCAGACACTTCATCCTGGGGCTTCGGATACTCCCAAATCCATAGCAGGTACAGGCCCCAAACCTGGAGGCCCTGGAGTTCAGATGCCCCTGCATTCACTTGCCCTTAGCCAAAAGGTCAAAGGAGCAAGCTAGGGAGAAATCCCTTATTCTCCATAAAAACAAAGTGTGTAGCCAAGATCCTCCCACTGGGGGTACTCTCAGTCTTGCCCACAGTGCATTGGACACATCTCCACCCTTAACTACCCAATGCCATTCACGATCTTGGCCCACAAGAGGCTGAGATCCTACATGCAATCCGTATGAGCCAATAGGGACTACACTTGATCCGAGCCAAAAGACAGATATTAGTCCAAAGCCAAAAGGCTCATGATTGATCTTATTCTTCATTGGGCTGGGCCCCAGCAGAGTTAATAGTGTTTCAAGCTATGATGACCCCACAACTCAGCACTGTTCAGTATGTGTTTGTATTCCAGGTACCCACCCACAAAGGATCTATGTGCTAATTAGCCCCACTACTCATGACTAGAACATCAGATTCTAGTCATGAGTCCCAGGATCCTCCAAAAATGTATATGCAGATAAGCTGGGGGGGGGGGGGGGGGGGCACCCGGTCTGGCTCCACTTCATGGAGTGTGGGGCCACACTAATCATGTAGAGACTGGTTTAAATTGTGGGCCCAGATCGTGGTGCAGCAGCTCCTTTAATCTTGGAGTTCCCCCTATACGCCCTCCTGCCACTGACTGATGGACATGCCCCGCTGGCCCCACTGCTTGCTCCTGATGGCCAGGAGGCAAAAACCATGGGTTTAAATATGCCACAGTTTTTGCCTCCCAGACAGTTAGCAGCAAGTAGTGGGAGGCAAAAACCACAGTATATTTAAAATTCTGTTTTTTGCCTCCAGGCCATCAGGAGCAAGCAGCTGGGCCTTTCTGCCAATCAACAGCAGTGGGAACTCCAAGATTAAAGGAGACACCATGCTGCAAGCTGGGTCCACAGTTTAAACCAAGCCCTAATCATACATTACAGGCCAAAAGAAGGGGAGACAGAGCCTCTTACCTATGCAGTGGTTTGGTGATGTTTGCCAGACATTTAAGGCTAGTAAAGAAACAGGAACCATTGCAAATGGGAAAGAAAGGTGTTGCTCAGCTATGTAAGTGAAGAGGAAGTTGAAATGTATTTGATGTAGTGGCTTACTATGACTTTGACAAGAGCTGCAGCTGAGTGGGATTTAGTGCAATGGCCACCATCTTATTCAGATGAAGCACTAACCTATCCTTGAAGTAGGCTCCTGTTAGCATATCGAATGTAGCATTTTTGCACCAAAGAGGGGGTGTGAGGTCTGGCTCTCCTGGGATGGGCCTGGTATTGCAGTACCTCCAGACTTGGTGCCAGTTTGCTGCAGAGGGACCACCTGCCTATGTTTTCTTAAGGGCCGCACGCACGCATGCACGCTCCCATCATCATATCAAATGTAGCAATTCTGGCATGAAGGGGAAAGTGTCAGGATTGTCTCTGGCCCTCCCTGTGCCAGCCTGGTATTGCAATACACCTCTAGGCCCAATGTCAGTTACCTGCAGAGGAAACACCCACCCTGTTTTGAAGGGCCAAAAAAAAATTAATAAAAGGGGTGGAGGGGGGTTCCCATCAGCATTTTTGGCACTAGGGGAGGGTGTTGGAACTTGCTCCAGCCTCTCTGAGTGCCAACCTGGTACTGCAGTAGCTCTTGGTGCTCATTCCCACCAAGGGAAACATCTGCCATTTTGTTTTTTCTTTTTTAAGGGCCATACAAAAGAAAAAGTTCCCATCAGTATGTTTATCCAATATGGGCCTTGTATTTTACAGGCATGCTCAGTGTTGGCTACAATTAACCAACATCATGATTGGTTTCCTTTACTGAGCACAAGCTGTTTCTGGCAGCAGTTTAATGACAGATGAAGTATTTAATGAAGTTTTCTTGTATGCAATGGTAAAACGAGTGGCTTTTTTCCCCCATGTTGATCTGGGGGGGACACACCTCATCTTATATATGAGTAAATACAGAAGTTTTACTATTAAAATATCAATAATTTAGTATGGCAGTTATTAATTTCACAATAGGACATAATGTAATGTGAAGTATAAGATCTGCAGTCCATTTTCACTCAAGTAGCCTTACTGACTTTAACAGAACTACCTGCATGAGAAGGAGAAGAAGTTTTGGACCCTGAAGTTTGGCTTTTCCACCTTTGAGTCAAACTGCATGTGGGTACAGTGATGAATCAAACAATCCTAGATTCCTTTAACCTCTCTGCATGTATAAACATGGACAAGAAGATTCAAGGGAGTAGATTCATAGATGTTAGGGTCGGAAGGGACCTCAATAGATCATCGAGTCCGACCCCCTGCATAAGCAGGAAAGAGTGCTGGGTCTAGATGACCCCAGCTAGATACTCGTCTAACCTCCTCCTGAAGACCCCCAGGGTAGGGGAGAGCACCACCTCCCTTGGGAGCCTGTTCCAGACCTTGGCTACTCGAACTGTGAAGAAGTTCTTCCTAATGTCCAATCTAAATCTGCTCTCTGCTAGCTTGTGGCCATTGTTTCTTGTAACCCCCGGGGTCGCCTTGGTGAATAAATACTCACCAATTCCCTTCTGTGCCCCCGTGATGAACTTAAAGGCAGCCACAAGGTCGCCTCTCAACCTTCTCTTGCGGAGGCTGAAAAGGTCCAGTTTCTCTAGTCTCTCCTCGTAGGGCTTGGTCTGCAGGCCCTTGACCATACGAGTTGCCCTTCTCTGGACCCTCTCCAGGTTATCCGCATCCTTCTTGAAGTGTGGCGCCCAGAATTGCACGCAGTACTCTAACTGCGGTCTGACCAGCGCCCTATAGAGGGGAAGTATCACCTCCCTGGACCTATTCGTCATGCATCTCCTGATGCATGATAAAGTGCCATTGGCTTTTCTGATGGCTTCATCACACTGCCGGCTCATGTTCATCTTGGAGTCCACTAGGACTCCAAGATCCCTTTCCACCTCTGTGCCACCCAGCAGGTCATTCCCTAGGCTGTAGGTGTGCTGGACATTTTTCCTCCCTAGGTGCAGCACTTTGCATTTCTCCTTGTTGAACTGCATTCTGTTGTTTTCTGCCCACTTGTCCAACCTATCCAGGTCTGCCTGCAGCTGTTCCCTGCCCTCCGGCGTGTCCACTTCTCCCCATAGCTTTGTGTCATCTGCAAACTTGGACAGAGTACATTTGACTCCCTCATCCAAGTCGCTGATGAAGACATTAAAGAGTATCGGTCCAAGGACCGAGCTCTGCGGGACCCCACTGTCCACACCCTTCCAGGTCAAGACCGACCCATCCACCACGACTCTTTGGGTGCGACCCTCTAGCCAATTCGCCACCCACCGGACTGTGTAGTTATCCACATCACAGCCTCTTAACTTGTTCACCAGTATGGGGTGGGATACCGTATCGAAGGCCTTCCTGAAGTCTAAGTATACGACATCCACCCCTCCTCCTGTGTCCAGGCATTTCGTAACCTGGTCATAGAAAGAGACTAGATTGGTCAGGCACGATCTGCCCGCCACAAACCCGTGCTGGTTTCCCCTCAGCATAATTTGCCCTGCCGGGCTCTCACAAATGTGAGCCTTGATAATTTTTTCAAAGATTTTACCAAAGATGGAGGTGAGACTGACTGGCCTATAGTTGCCCGGGTCCTCCTTCCTCCCCTTTTTGAAAATGGGGACCACGTTAGCCCTTTTCCAGTCCTCTGGGACTTGGCCCGTGCGCCACGAGCATTCGAATATTCCCGCCAGTGGCTCTGCAATGATGTCGGCCAGTGCCTTCAGTACCCTCGGATGGAGCTCATCCGGGCCTGCCGACTTAAAGGCATCCAGTTCTTCCAAGTGACTCTGCACCACCTCAGGATCTACGTATGGAAGTCTGGCGCCTTGCTGCTGCCTCTCTACAACCCCAGTGAGAGACTTGTCGTGCCCCTCACTTAGGAACACTGAGGCAAAGAACTCGTTGAGGAGCTCAGCCTTGTCCCCCCTGTCTGTCACCAATTGTTTCTGCCCATTTAGCAGGGGTCCTATTCCTCCCTGGGCCTTCCTTTTACTCCCAATATATCTAAAAAAACAATTTCTTGTTGTCTTTTACTTGGGTTGCCATCCTCAGCTCCATGGTAGCTTTGGCCCGCCTAACTGCCTCCCTACAAGCACGAGCAGAGGAGGTATATTCATCTTTAGTGATCTCACCCTGTTTCCACTTTTTATGTGCTTCCCTTTTGGCCCTTAGGCTGCCCTGGATTTCTCTGGTCAGCCATGGAAGCCTCCTGGCCCCTTTCCCTTTTCTGCCTTGCTCGGGGATCGTCTTGCTTTGTGCCCGAAGGATCGTTTCCTTAAGGCACAGCCACCCTTCTTCGGCTCCCATCCCTTCAAAACTCCTACTCTGCAGTGCGTCCTTGACTAATCGCCTGAGTGCATTGAGATCAGCTTTCCTAAAGTCTAGTACTTTCACCCTACTAGTTACCTTACCCACTCGCCGTCTTATGTTGAATTCTATTATTAGGTGATCACTGTCTCCCAAATGGCTACGGATCTGGAGGTCCCCTATCATGTCATCTCCTGTTGCCAGGAGTATGGCAGGAGGGAATCCTATGTCCCCTTACATTTACTTTTGACAAAATGCATCAACTTCCCACAGCTGCACTGAAGAAGTAAAAACATGAATACACAGAGCTAGACACCTTCCATATCTAGCTGATTATCTAATCCCTGTGTGCCTGGTGATGTGAAGTATTGGTAGACCCTTGTCTGAACCTCAGAGTACACCAAGTCTCCAGTTCAAACCCTACCCAAATGGAATCCCAATGAAGATAATGGGTCTCTGCACAAACACAGGCCAATGCTACAACAGTGTTGGGAAGGGTCAGGGAGACGACCGATGCATGTTTTTCCTCTGCTGGGAAACTCATGCAGGACAATTTACAATATGGGCTTTCACGTATAAAATATGTGAATGTTTTGCAATTATAGGCAGCATTTCAATAATGACTATACACCCTTAATATGAGATTGTCACTTTCAGAAAATATCAGTTCTTTTGTCTTTAAATTGATTAGCAAAATAGGTATGAGAATAAAATAATTAATATAGATATACAGCTTCCTTCATCTTGTTAACAGGTAAAACTATGCTACATGAATAAAGACTCAATGACAACAAATGGAGTGAGGTGTTCAGCAGTGTGTAAGATCTGAACCACTGTGAATGCAAATTCATTAAAAGCATTTGAAAAACAGAAGTGACAGACTTAAATAGCAAGCAAAAGATTACTCTTCTATAAAACTAATATGTAAAACAACCTGATGTAAGAAATAAAAACAGTATGATCCTAACTTTTTCAATTTCTAAACCAAATCTAATACTGCAGATGTCTGTTCCATTGATGTAATATTACTTAAAACAAACATTTCACATGCTTTCTCAGCCTTTTCAGTGTTTTTACATGATCCACCCAAATATCTAACTGCTGTCTGGAACAATAGTTTGGAATTTTTCCAGATTGCTAAACTCTCTTAATGTTAAAATAACTAATATACAGCATATGATAAAAAGATACTGAGTATGATATGGCAAATGTTCTTGAAGTGCTTAAATTGCAATAATGGAAGTGCTAAATTAATAACAGTAAAAGTACTTTACACTTAAATAACACCTTCCATCTAAAGGTCTCAAAGTGCTATATAAGTAATAATTAATTAATGAAAGTCATACAACATACTTAAGGGGTAGGGAATTTTAACATCACTGCTGATTATATTTAAACAGTGAGTAGTATAATGTTTCAGACTTCATAGTAATAAACTTGCAACTTATCAGGATTTTAACTTCAGAACCCAAATTAAAAATAACTTTAAATAGCTACTGATGCAGCCCACAAAAATTTTTAAAAGCCAATCTTTGAATAATTCTGTTAAAACATATATATTTTTAAGTTTCATTTGATATCTTTTTAAAATGTTACTAAGATCTTTTAATAAAATGCTCCTGTTCTTGCTGCTTGTTCCAAATCTGAATGACTGACTTTGTTTGTATATCACAGTTTAGTTGCTGTGGTAATTAAGCATCACAACATGAGGATTAGGACATCAAGTCAGGAAAAAACTGTAATAGCAGAAGAACTCTTAAGGAACAAAGATGAGAATATATTTTCATATAAATGCTGTTAATAAAAACATGAAAGAACAGAAACACAAAATGAGAGCCCTCTTGACTGCTCTCTAAATAAAAGTTTTTGGTGTACCATCAGCAGATCTTTAAAATTAACAATGAGCTGTTAGCCATTCGTCTGAAAAATCTAGATTTTTTATGTGAATATCAAGTATTAACTTATCATATACTAAATTCAACACTAACTTTATATTACTCAATTATATATAATTGCAAAACAAAAAGCATATGGTAATTTGTCACAACTATTGAGTCATGGGAATTATAGTCCTCCATTTATATCAACAATGGTGCACCTTCTGTTGGATATAACCTATAGTTGCATTCATGGAGAATCTACAAATAATTTCCGTGCACAAGCATATTATTATTCAAACCTGTGGGCAATCATGCTAGGAAAATATGCAGGCTAGCTATGCAATGATAATCACTAACACTTGGAAAACAGTTCCTACCCATTCTTTAACGGTAATTGTTTGCAGTCTCTTACAATTGCTACCTCAAAAGAAAATCTAATCCAAGGCCCAAAAATCAACCTCAGGTGTGTGAGACATCCTTTGTTTTCATCTATTAATCAGATATTAGACAACTATCAGGTTTTAGAGACATACTGTATACAGGCTGTTTCACTGGACTACCTCATATAGTTGTACTCCTCTGATATAGTCCCACTTGTTAGAACAGCAGTGGCAGGGACAAGTAAATAAAGAATTTCTTTTTGAATGACATGATTTCCATCATCACTTTTCATTGGACAGACCTGGATTGCTCATCCTTATCTTTTGTCTGGAGCAGTCATTCTTAATATGGGAGTGCGAAGCAGGCTGTATTCGATTTGGATTAGGATTTGGCCCAAATTGGGGACAGCAATTAGATTTGTTGATTCGGATCACTACCCATTTGATTTGGCTGAATCCAAAACTGAAGATTCGATGCTGATTGGGACAATCAGCAATTCAGCCACAAACACAGCTTTAAATGTTTTTTCTACATACCTCAAGGTACCAGGTGCGGCTTGTGAATGCTGTGATGGTGGGGTGGATGGAGTGTCCCACAGGAGTGTGGGGTGCTTCATGTCCACTTTTGGATCTGCTACCGAGCATGCTGGGGACCCCCCCTGCCCTCCTGTGGGACAATCCATCCTCCCCAGCATCTTAGCAATCACAAGCTGCGGCTGGTACTTCGAGATATGTAGGAAAAACATTTAAAACTGTGTCTATGTCTGAATTGTCAAATCTTTCTGAATCTGAATTGATTCAGAGGTTCCGATTCAATTGAGAGAGATTAACAGGTCTCCCGATTTGATTCAGATCTGGCAATTTGGCCACCGAATTGGGCCAAATCAAATCAGTGACCGAAGCTTCACACAGCCCTAATTCTTAACTTTTTTAGACTTGAGGCACCCCTTGATAAACTCAAGGCACCCTTTAGAAAACACCACCTCTCCGTTTTCACTTGATTTTTTTTACTACAGAAAAATAATAATGCATTTCTTCTGTTGCAAAGAACACAGAGAAACTACAATAGGTCAGAATGTTTTTAATACTATGGATTCCTATTTGAAATCTCAGGGTTTATCTTGTGAATCATGTTTGCACATCTAACTGTGCTAACATCTTGTGGCACCCTGCAGCTCCCTTGAAATGATCTCAGGGTGCCACAGTGACCTTGATTGAAAATCACTGTTATACAGTTTAATTCTTATCTAGAGTGTATCACAAAGGACTACCTGAGGGGCTTCATAGGAGGAGGGTCTGCTAACATCACCCCAACCATGGTGGGAGTAAGATTCCCCACAAACACAACCCTCTCCAGGGGTTATATTGGCAGATGGCCCCAGAGCCACAGCTTCTAGGCTAAATACAGTAAGAAGGATGGAGCAGTTAACTCCTCTCAGAATTCTTGTATAGCTGTTTGCAAATTCAAGAAGATATCACTGCACTGTTTACATTCAGGTCATATTTTCAAGATCTTCTTCATAAACATGAGACTAGAAATGCAATTTTTTAAGTAGAAATTGAGTTTCTGATAGCATCATATGACTCCATGAGATAAGTTTAAGAAGTTGGGGTGCTCCCCTCCTCTAAAAAGTTTGGTTATATCGTTTTCTTGGTCCAAGTATCCTTAAACTACATCCTCTGAACCATAGGGTTGTCTTGAATGAAGGGCAGTGCATCATTATGCTACCTACAGATGCACAAAGAAGTTTCTCCTAACTTGAACAGCCACTATTTGCTGCCTCCTTTCTTACCTCAGCTCTGAAGGGAATGATATTCTAGGTACTATGTCAGGAGAACCACAGCTCCACTGGTATATGTCCACTCCCCCTGAATATCTCTGTAGAGCACTCTCTCCTCCCTGCGCTGAAACCTGTAGAAAGGGGAGTCAGCAGAACTGAGTCCCTTATTCCCCTGTGAAGTCATACAAACAGGGATGTGATCTGGTACTATCTGTGGTGCACTTTATAAAACAAATCAGATCTTTCAATATTTTAAATAAACCATCTTTGGCCAAAAGATGACTATTTAACCAGTACCATGAACTCAACAGAGTCAGCTAGCATAAACGAACACAGTTTTTTTTAAGGCCCAGATTCTGCCACCAAAACTCACCTCACAATGAATAAACTCTTCTCCTCAAAGTTTCACTTAAGGCAGTGAGATTAGCTGTGGAGTAAAGCATTGTGCAACAGGCATATGGTGATCAGAATCTGGCCTTAAGGGCATTTGCACACATGTTTGTGCAACAGCACTGGGTGCTTTTAAAAGTGTTTAGCACTGCAGCGCATACATTTGTATAAACGGCAAAATGCATGTCAGCGCTTAGTGTTTAGTTATGAACTAAAACACATTGAAGGTGTTTTAGTTTAAAAGCGCACTGCCGCCATTTTCTCAGCGCTGACACGCATTTCACCATTTATACAAATGCATGTGATGCAGCACCAGGCGTGTCAGCTCGTGTGTGGAGCAGACTCTATTAATCAAATCTGTTCCAACACTCCAGATCTCCGGTGCATCAGAGCAGACAAATGTACATGTATAAATGCTGTAAGTTACTTGCTCATGAAACAATTCCAAATGGAATTCTTGGACATCTTGACAGATGCCAACTTCCACTGGAGATGTTTAGGTACTCAGCACCTCTTAAACTTTTGCCTGTCTATATCCATTTGCTTCAAAATAACTGAAGTAAAATTGAGTGATTATTTTAGTAACAAAAATGAGTAACTGAAGTCTTACAATAAACAACTGCTACCATTCTCTATTATTATGTTTATTGTGAAAGCCTAACAATTTATACACAAGGATATGGTTTCCAGTGTTACTTTTATTACTCAACAAAACTTCTGAAAATATTAGCCAAAAAAACATGAAAGCCATTACATATTAGGCAATAGTCTATAGATCACCTTGGCACAGAATATAAGCTAGGATGTTATCATTAGCTAACTAATAAAGCTATCTGAGGTATTTCTAAGCTACCAAATCACTGTAATAGCCAACAGAAAATTAACAATGTTGTGTTGCTCCATTCAAAACAAACTGATGTTATATATAATGTCTCCCCTTCAAATATTGATGTTTTACTTCACATAAACCCTGTCATGAAGGTAAATAATATTTGCTTCTTTATGAAATGACGCCTTGAGTTCCTAGATTTTGCTAGAGAACTCTGCACAATTGGAGAATAGATAGAATTATGACAAGACAAAACTGAGAAGCAGTAGAAACGAGAATATATTTTTATGTTCTTAGTCGACAGAGGAAGGGGTGTTTTTTTCCAGAAAGGGGGGTTTTTAGTTCCAATTTTGGGTGTATTTAACTGAAACTCCTCACAACAAATACTTATGGAAACAAGCTTTGTTAAAGTTTTGCTCCTCTTTATGTGAAATGAATACTTGTGAAAAAAATGTGACTTGATATTTTTAGAAAGGTCATTTCTATAGCGTATCTGATTAAATGCTCTAGCACAGTGATCAGCACCTTTTTCAGGCATTGCACCAGAATGACCCAGGCTGGGCCCAGGGCAGGCCAGCAGTAGGACACAGCCACCACTGCTGCTCCCCACTATCTAGTTGCAGTAGTCTGCCTCCTGCTGAACACCACTGAAGCCCCCTGGCTCTGCAGGCCAGATTCAATGGCTGTAGGTTGCTGACCCCTGCCCTAGCAGACTTGTACAGAGGATATGCACCATTATTTATGAGGTGCAGACTTATGCATTTGGAGGCCTGGATAGTAGGCAAGCACACAAGCAACACTTTTGATTAAGGCTACCATGCAAGTTGTGTGTAATGGAAGATGACAGACAGAACCTATTACCAGCAAAAAGAGATCAGCAAATCAGGAAGCAGAAGCAAATCAAGCAGTCAAAGGTGCTTGTAAGAGCTATGAGAGAGTAATTTTGAAGGATGAAGCAATCAGCAGAGTTCACAAATTCAACCACAGAATGGCCTGTACAAGAAAGATCACTCATTAATTGAGTAGTAAAAAGGAGAATGAGAGTTGCGATGATGAAATCAAGGGCATGCCCTACATGTGGGAGAGATGAAAGAATGAGTAAGTCTAACAGACAAGGATGAAGAGGTAGTTGAAGTTAAGAAGGTCAAGGGGGACATCAACATGCACAGTGAAGTTATAAGTGAAGATGAAATCAGAGCAGAAGAAACCAGTAGGGGAGAGGAAGTCATAGGGATAAGATGTTTGAAGTAAGGGAGGAGATTGGAGGGGGAAATGGAGAACTTGAAATGAAGTCTTGTCTCTGACAGCAGAAGTGCCTCAGCTCAAGTGCACCAGTTCTTCAAGGAAATTATTATTCTGGACCAATAGTGAGGTAGCTTCTTCAGGTGTGAAGAAGACAAACAGTTATGCAAGTTTTTAGTAAAAATAGATGTGTAAGAGAGAAAGAGAGAAAATTTCAAGGACACTTGTGGCAACTCTAAATATTTCTTTTAGGTAAAGATTCAACCACAAATATGGATATATAAAAATCTCTATCAGAATCACTTTCTTAAGTCTGAATGTAAAAGCTAACCCTTGCCTTTACATAGGCCACCATGTGCAAATGCATCTGTCAAGGGAATTAAATTTAATGAACTTGATTAAACTCTCATGCTATAAGAATTTAGTTCTCAAACTGGTAAGGAGAAAGTGATATGTTCTTTCCTTGCTTTTTATTTCCCACTACTCTCCCACTTCCATTTCCTAAAAAAAACACATAGAGGTGGTTGGCTGTGTTAGACTGAAGTCAGGCAAAAGGCAGGGCAGGGTGGTACCTTAGGAACTGGTTCAGAGAGGCTTGAGTTTTTGTAGGCAACAAAAACAGAAACTGAAGCTATTTTGTCAGATACTGTAACATATAGCATATATAACATACAGCATCCGATTGCCTACGAGCTGGTTGCCTACAAAAGCTTGTGCCTCTCTCAACAGGGTAGTCTCTAAGGTGCTACCCTGCCCTACCTTCTGCCTTTCCTCAATAATATTAAGTTTCCCTTAAAAAATCTTTCAAATCTTAGGGCAAAATACATTGTTTGAAACTGTTATTGCTTACTGTTCCAGCTTAGTGACTGCCTCATCCAAATTGCTAAATACAAGGCTGAAATTAAATTTATATGATACTAAATATAAACCAAATAACCAACGAGGAAAAATCATTAATTATAAAATGCATAAAATCTATAATAATTATACCCTTGAAGCACATAAAAAAATACATTAAATATTTAAATAAAAATGCAATGCTGCTACATCTGAGTTCAACACAGTTGAACCATAAGCTGGACACTGTATCCAATAAACTGTGAACAGACTTTGGCTATCATCCATAGAAGTGTACAGGTGTACAGCCACAGGAGGGCTCCACCAACATTCCCTGGATGCAAATTAAATATAAAGACACCTGAAGGAAAGAATATATAAAATGCCTCAGCTATAAATTTTAAACAAGTCACATTTCCTACAAGACCAAGATCTAGAAGCATGAAAAATTGAATGAGAAATCTGTCTAAATTTATTGTGTTTATTTTTTCCAATAAATAGGTGTAGATTAAATAAAAAAGCAAAGACTTTCCTACAATTTATCTATATTTTTCCCCCATCAATAGGTCACCTAGTGGAAGGACTTATTTCTATGAGATGTTAGCGGTTAGATAGGTACAAAACCACAAATTATACTTAATACTAAGGGTAATTGGCCAAGTGCTCCTTTTCCAGTCCAGTATTTTCCAATCTAGTATATACTGAAATAGTAATGTTCTCTATAACCCTAGATTGAAGATGTTATCATGATTATCCCCACCTATTTTCTGTTTTTCTCTGGGTTTATTTTTTACTAAGAACAATTGCATGAGATCAAGTAACTTTGTTCCTTTTGAGTTCATCTGCTCCTGCTGCTTGTTCACCACCTGAAATCATAATCCTCTGTTTGTGACATACTAATCATCTTCACAGTAACTAATTATGATGTCACAAACAGAGGATTATGATTTCAGGTGGTGAACAAGCAGCAGGAGCAGATGTATTCCTAAGGAACAAAGATCCTAATTTTATGCACAACTCCCTAGTAATAAAAGACCAGGGAAGAAAAACAACAGTAAATATTTTACACATAGGATAAACTGTTTCCAAAAATAAAGTTTTCCACAAGCAGTTCCTTAATTTTCACTTAAATAATTCCTACAAGATGCTTCAGTTTAACCTCTCAATGTAAAACTGTAAAATGCTTTCTCTGGGGCAAAAATGGTTTGTAGCCTTTTTAGGCTTCTCTCTAATATATAAAGGCCTACTTATTTTCTTAACATTAAACTTCAAGTCTTAGCTCCCTGTTTTCCATAGAGGACATTATGCAGTACCAGAGATCTGATAGGTTTGTGATATTATAGGAACACTGATAAAAACTGGGTGAAAGGAAATGTACTTTTTGTTTCACATGCGTTTCCATCAATGCTTCTTTCGCTTAAATTCTTGAGAAACACTTGATAGAAAATATGATTTTAAGATTCAGCATCTTCTTTTCAGTCACAGCTTTGTGAATCTCACAGGCCACATACAGGCATTAATTTTCTCATGGGAGAGTCGCTGCTCTCCCAGGCAAAATCACAAGTGTACAGATGTTCAGAATTTTTTCCCAGAATAAAAATGCCTGCTCCAAAAGAAAAATAACCTGCAAACAACCAGGGTTAATTCACTCCTGGGAGAGTTTCTCTTGGGAGAGTGAATGTCTGTTCACATTCTCTTCCAAGATAAACCACAGCACAGTCCTCCATCCTCCCATGGTGCTTTGCTTTCCCCCTGGCCAAGGAAGACTGCATATCACCAGCATCTCAAGGCGCTTTGCTCCCCCAACAAGGAGACAGCTTGTTAATCACTGGACTCTAATGCTTCAGCCAAGCAGGGAGCAGAACAAGCCCCCTTAAATTACCATATTGTGCTGCACGGAGACATACTGATACTTAGCAGTCTGTGTCAGCTAATCAGGGCTGTCCTGTGTACTGGTGCCATCCATCTCCAGGCAGACTAAGGGAGCCTGCAGAACATGCTGAGATGTGCACAAAGGGCCCCCCTACTTGCACAGTGCCAGCACTGCAAGCTCTCTGCTCTTTGGCGGCTGGACATCTGAATGCTTATCTAGGCATCTCCAGGTAAGTTTTTCTACCAAAAGAACAAAACCTGGAGAATTTTCACAGATCTTTTGAATGTGTGTATGCAGCCACAATTCCAACCTGATGTTTTAAAGAATGCTGCAGAAAGATGAGGGGACAACATATTTGACACCCCTGATATTTCTTAGCTACAAGCAGGAAAAAAAGCTTTTCTATAACTATCACAAGAAAGCAAAATAGAGCACAAGTGCAACAAGTTACTTTTTGCTACTAATATTGTCAAGTACAGGAGAGAAGGGAAAAGGACATTAATGGTTTAAGGGTTGGAGGGTTCACCAACTGGGGGAAGTAGAGCTAAGAAGCTTGTCATAACAATGGCTATTAAAGTAACTGACAGCTGAAAGAAGCAGAGGTCAGCTTTTGGGGATTTGTCCTGAGGGATACAGGAGGTGCAATAAGTTTGTATGTTAGAGAAAACCAAGTAGGAAGTATTTTCCAGAGAAAACACAAGGGGATTGGAGAAACACTGGAAGCTGTTGATCCTTTTAAAGTACTTCTGGAGAAGGCAGGGTAGTATAGCATCTTATAGACTAACTTATTCAGAGAGGTATGAGTTTTCATAGGCTACAGACTACTTTACCAGATTCTATGAATGGACTTGCAGAGAGCAGGGGTACTAAACAGAAAGCAATAAGGTAATTTAACACAAAGGGTAGGGCAAGGGGGAGGAAAGGATAGAAGGTACTGCTGAAATAGGCAACATGTGTTGAAGAAATGAAAGGGAATAAACAAACCAGTTCACAGATTCAGAGAAGTTTAGGGCTGTTAGCTCATTGAAGGGCATAGAAATTACAAAAGCTAGTCTAGGCAAAAAGATAAGAATCCAGAGTCTCTGTTGAGACCATACTTAATGCAATCCAATCTGTGAATGATTTCCAGTCCCAGTTTTGAGCTCAAGTTGATTTTTAAAGTGTTGTTGTTCAAGGACAGCTACTCTGAAGTCAGTGATTACTGGGGCTGTGCCTCTGGAACTGGGAAACACTAACTTTGTCTACTTCCAGAGACATGTCCTGGAGACTGCTGGTGTTACATCTCTGGAAGTGAGGAACACATTGCCATTTGTCCTGCAAGACCAATGATACTTCCAGGGTCTCAGGCTTACCTCATGTCATGCCTGACCAACCTGCTGCCTTCTATGATCAGATGACTGTGGATGCAGGAAGAACAGTGGATGTGATATATCTTGAGTTTAGCAATGCTTTTGATATGGTCTTCCACAACATTCTTGCAAGCAAGATTGCAGGAATGGACTGTAAGGTGGATAGAAAATTGGCTGGATCATTGGGCTCAAAGGGTAGTAATCAATGGCTCAATATCTGATTGGCAGCCAGTATCAAGAGGAGTGCCCCAGGGGTCAATCCTGGGGCTGGTTTTGTTCAATACATTCATCAGTGACCTGGAAGATGGGATGGAGTGTACCCTCAACAAGTTTTCACATGACACCAACCTGAAGGGAGTAATAGATATGCTGGAGGCTAGGATTCAGAGAGCCTTGGACAAATTGGCAGATTGAACCAAAGAAATGTCATGAGGTTCAATAAGGACAAGTGAAAAGTCCTGCACTTAGGATGGAACAGTTCCATGTACTGGTACAGACTGGGGACTGACTGGCTAAGTAGCAGCTCTGCAGAAAAGGACTGGGGGGGTTACAATGAACAGTAAGCTAAATGTGAGCCAACAGTGTGCCCTAGTTGTGAAGGGGGCTAATGGAATACTGGGCTGCATTAGTAGGAGTGTTGCCAGCAGATCGAGGGAAGTGAATCTTCCCCTCTATTCAGCACTGGTGAGGCCACATCTAGAGTACTGTGTCCAATTTTGGGGTCCCTGCTACAGAAACGGATGTGGCCAAATTGGAGAGTCCAGCAGAGGGCAACCAAAATGGTTAGGGGACTGGGGCACGTGAGTTAAGAGGAGAGGCTAAGGGAACTGGGCTTATTTAGTCTGAAGAAAAGAAGACTGAAGGGGGGATTTAATAGCCTTCAACTATCTGAAGGGTGATTACAGAGAGGATGGAGCTAGACTGTACCCAGTGGTGGTGGATGACAGAATAAGAAGCAATGGTCTCAAGTTGCAGCAAGGGAAGTTTAGGTTAGATATTAGGAAAAACTCTCATTAGGAGGGTAGTAAAGCACTGGAACAGGCTACGCAGAGACGCTGTGGACCCTCCATTCTTGGAGATTTTTAAGACCTGGCTAAACAAAGCCTTGGCTGGGATGACCTAGTTGGGGATAGTTCTGCTTTGAGAAGGGTGTTGTACTAGATGACCTCCTGAGGTCCCTTCCAACCCTAATTTTCTATGATTCTCAGTAGCATAGTGACAGGAAGGGCTTGGGGCGGGGGGGGGGGGGGGGGGGGGGGGGGGACAGCACTGGCTGGGCCATCCAGGAATAGTCGGCGCCCCAGGAGCACTTCCGGTTTCATCACCGGCACTTCCAGTTTTGCCACCCACACTTCTGGGCTTGGCAATCGGCAACTGGGGGATTCCTCCCCGCTCTGCCCCACACTCAACAATTGGCCGCAGGGGGGAGGAGGGAGTACAAATGGATGCTAGAGACCCACGCTATGCCACTGATTATTCTAATAGGCAACATGTGCTTTACCAAAAGAAGCAGATCAGCTGTGTTGGGACACATCCTAACATGAACAATGAAGTGCTAATACATACCTACTAGCTATTCTTAGGTTAGAAACAGACATCACCAAATGAAGCAGATCAGCTCTGCTGGGATGTGTCTTGGCCTTGTTGCTGTCCTACCACACTAAGAAGTTCCTGCCTGCTCACCCTGGCTATCTCCTGGGATGGCATACTTCCTGGACACTCTGGGCATTTTTACACGTGCTCTGGGAGGCACTTTAATTAGCAAGCCGCGCTAATTAAAAGCTCCCAATCATTACATAAATCAGTGTCCCCGCACTGAAAAAATGGTGGTGGGACCACCTCGTTTGACGAGCTTTACTTCAAAGTGCCCTGCTGCCATTTTTCAGAGCGGGGACACTGATACATGTGACGCTACAGCATAAGTGGGCAAAATGTGGCCTGTGGGTCAGATGCAGCCCACCAGGCCATTCTATCCAGCCCGTGGGGCCCCTAAAAAATTTAGAAAATTAATATTTATCTGCCTCTTGCTGCCTGTCATGCAGCCTTCAATGGCTTGCCAAAACTCAGTAAGCGGCCCTCCACCTGAAATAATTGCCCACCCCTGAGCTACAGTCTGCTGGAGAAAGTTAAATCCAGCAGACTTGATTAATCAAGTCAGTTCTGACATGCTGGATTTCTAGTGCATCGGAGCAGGCTCCCTGCACGTGTATATGAGCCCTTAATGTTTCCAGGAGGACCAACTTTATGTCACAGTTGGCCATGACTCTGGAATCTGTTTTTTGTACGTTCTGCCTTCCAAAAGCAAGATGCATGTCTTATTTGGAGGCATGTGGTACACAAAAAAATATGCTACTAGTTATTTCAAATGGCACGGTCATTTCTAGATAAAAGCCAAGATCCCTCTTTACATCTATCATCTGCACCCAAGGCTTTATAGCAGGGATAGGCAACCCCTGGCATAAATGCCAGTGTGGCATGCAAAGGCATTTTGCTTGGATCATGTGCCTCTGGCTGGAGGGTGGGGAAGTGGCCAGATCTGCACTGCCACAACAAGGATTGGACCCCTCATGGTTCCCATGCCATCTGCCCCTGCCCACCAACATCTTATGAGTCAAGGTTGCAGGTGTTTTGGGCACTCTGCCCAAAACCACTGCCTACCCCTGTTTTATAGAATGAGAATGGAATACAAAGAGAAAGCAGTGAAGAAGGGATATTTTTAACTGTAATGAGTAGACAGTTCTCTTATACAAGCTTTGATAAAGAAGGGTTAAACTCTGTACTTCAAAGGGAAGGAAGGCTCAAGATGGAGATCGCCTTTTACCAGTGGCCTGATAGGTTGTTTTTTTTCCCCTCATAGCATTTCAGACTGTAGCTTTCCTCTTGAGAGTGGAGATGGTCCACATTAGTGAATGGATTATTATCATTCACACTATGGAGATCTCTGGTCAGCAGCATATATGGATACCAGCGTTGCTGAGGCTGCTAGAACTACTTATGTAATTTATAGCTTTGTCTCAGTTGACCTTCCTTATGATAAAGAATAAAAAAAGGCATGCGAGGGATGGCATGAAAGAGATTGATAGCACTAGTCCAGAAGAAATGCATCTGAGAGAGAACTACTGTCCCTAGACACTGACAGTACACATGGTTTTTGGTGGAAACAATATTTGTTTGGAAGGAGAGATAACCTGTGAAAAACAGGCATACAAGGGCTTTAAAGAACACTAATGTTGATCTTGAGACCTGAAGAGAATCTGGTTTCCTATGTGCCTAAAAGTTTTCTTGTTTCCAAAGATAAAGTCTAAGTATGCACTCCTCCTCTCTGATTCTTGATATATGATATCACATAAGATCATGATATAATCTAAAACAGCCTATACTATATGAGGCTCTAAGGATAGGTGAGGAAAGATTGCAGTCTCACTATCCTGCCTTGAGCTCCAGCATGTTGATGTGGAGTCTGTGGCTTGGAAGTGTTGGCAATAATCACAACACTACAATGGAAGGTGCTGATGGCAGCTGCGTTGGCTGGCATGTAAAGGGAGTAAACAGGTCTCACACCAGCAAAATTGTTCAAATACTCCAGGACAGACAGTTAGGTTCCTCTGAAGGCTGAATACATCCAGGACTTACTGACCCCCACCACTCCGAGCTGCAAGGGTCTTGTGTTCAAATAAGCAAAGTTTCTATCAGGCCTAGTAATTTTAAGAAAAAACTGTGTTATCTGTGCCAGATGCTTCTTAAGTGCTAATCAGGGAGCCTGTAAAAATCTCTCTTCCGAAAGGGCTATGGTCTGAGTCAGATCAAGGAACGCCCCAGTGAAGGTGATCCTTTGTACTAATTGTAATATGACTTTTTCCCAGTTGAATAACAATCCCAATGACTGTAGGAGGCTGAGAGAAATCCTGCTGAGAGTGGCCCTTTGGAACCGGTCATCCAGGTATGGGTAGACAAAACATATGTATAATGGACACATCAGTGTCTGTGTCCATTATAACTATGATAGACAGAAAGTATAAAAACAATGTAGCTGTACACTTTCTAAATTTCTGTTTTCTTGTTTTTGTCATTTTCATCTTTGTATTTTTTACTCATTTCTTCTTCCATCTTCAGTTCTTTCCCAACTTCTCATTTTCTTTGTTTCTTTTTGGTTTTGTATCCTATTTTATTTCCTGGGTGCCTTCCTATAGTCTCCTTGATCTCCTCCAATCTTCATTTAGCTTTTCCATTTTTATTTCTTTCTCTAGGCCTAACTGTCTCTTCTCATTCCCTTCTGGTCCCACAAACTAAATCATTTTCTTCAAGCAGCTTTCTTCCCTTCAAAAAACCTTCCAACTTCCCCTGTTTCCCCAAGATTTCACCCCAATCCCCACACCTCACCCTCTTTTCCCCATGAAAAGCCACAGGTCATGCAATACAATTTTTTTTCCAAGTGTGGTTAGACCTCAACTATCACTACTATCCTCTTTTCTGAAACACTGCTTTTCCAGAGGAGGGAAGAAAATCTCCTGAGCCCCCTTCCCTCTATTTCAAATCCAAAACCTATTGATTATGCCCGCAGAATGAAGAAGAAATTCAGAGTCCAAGTAACTGCCACAAAAAGGCCCCAGAAAAATTAAAATACTGTCAGGCTGTGCTAGCTCTTCTTAATATTCCTCTGTAGGTTCTCATCTTCCACTTTTGACATATCACTGTGTAAAGCAACCAACTGCCCTGAATTTTCCTGGACAGTGTCAGGTTTCAGGTCTGTGCCCCAGTGCCCCTGAAATTACATTTTTGTCCCAGATGCACTATTCTTTGCAACACAACTAATTAGATTGCCTACAGTACTACACTAAGTTAACTACACTGACCAAAAATGTAAGTGGTATAGACACTTCTGGTTCCAGGTGCCTATCATGCACCTAAGATCTGCTGACCTGCCACAATTTTAGCCAAAATTGATTTTGTACCCAAAAGTTGGTTGCTTTGTCTCTATGTGAGATCCCCTCCCCCCGACACTGATCTGGAACAGGGACATCAAACTCATCTGCCCTATGGCCTGAACCAGTGCATATAGGACCTGCCTCTGGGCTGCTATCCAGAGCAAGTGTCACATGTGGTACAGCCCAGGACCCAGCCCCAGTGAGCACCAAGTTCTGCAGTCCAGGAGTGGA
The DNA here is from genome assembly GCF_030867095.1 of Alligator mississippiensis. Taxonomy (NCBI): domain Eukaryota; kingdom Metazoa; phylum Chordata; order Crocodylia; family Alligatoridae; genus Alligator; species Alligator mississippiensis. The sequence continues at coordinate 59,133,918 of NC_081826.1, read as the reverse complement.
ACCTGGTTCCAGTGAACATGGTAGGCAGCACAGCCCAGTGTCCAGCCCCAGTGAGTACCACAGGCAGCACAGCCTGGGATTCACACCCACCCCAGTAGTGCTGCAAGCAGCACAGACTGGGACCCAATCCGAGTGAGTGCCACATGTGTGCAGGGTTGATTTGGAAAGGCGCATGGGTCAATGGGGCAGCACTGGGGCTCTGCTTGCCAGACCTAGCCTTCAGTCTGTATGTTTAACATCCCTGATATGGAAAAACATGCTGAGTGCCACTGAGCAGAGGCACAAAGGTATCTGAAGTGTATCGGCACCAGGAAAAAAACCAAACCTTTTCTTACTTAGCTTTAAAACATGCAAGTGACAAAGCCTAAAGTTTACTTCATTCTGTTAACATGTGATAACAACACCAACTTTCCCTTTACTAGGATTTTACCTCATTTTAATTGCCATGTGTTAGGTAATTCAAGTTTAAAACATCTCTTTTTTCTTAGTGAAGACTATCCCTGACTCAAACTATAATTAACTGTCCTCTACTTGGTTTCGCTAGTCAAACAAAAACTATTTTGCTTTTGCTATAGTGTCATATCTACCACCCTACAAACAAGAGTAAACCTAACTGTTGGTGATAATTACTATGCTAAATATGCTTAGTTCATGACAACTCAACAAAGTGTTTTGCTGGCTTCAAATAATAAAATTCTTAAAAGGAAAATGCAGAGGGGTAAATATAAATTAATATAAAGATGCATACTTACTGTTACTTGTTGGTTCAGGATACCCAGCAGTTTGACCGTTCCAGCCCTTATTTTCCCCTGGCTGGAAAAAGAAGAAGAAATAAAGGACAAAACATATATTTAAAAAAATACACACACACGCGTTAATTTTGCTCACAGGATATTTAACAAGTGACTGTGCGGACGCAATCAGGAAGGCTAACTGCACCTTGTCATGCATCCACAGATGCATTACAAGCAGGTCCAAGGAGGTGATCCTCCCCCTCTATGCAACATTGGTCAGGCCGCAGTTGGAATACTGTGTCCAGTTCTGGGCACCGCACTTCAGGAGAGATGTGGACAACATGGAGAGGGTCCCAAGGAGGGCCACTTGCATGATCAGGGGGCAGCAGGGCAGGCCCTACGAGGAGAGGCTACGGGACCTGAACCTGTTCAGCCTCCACAAGATAGAGGGGAAGGTTGAGAGGGGATCTGGTGGCTGTCTACAAACTGGCCAAGGGAGACCAGCAGGCAATGGGAGAGTCCCTGTTCCCTCGAGCACTACTGGGAGTAACAAGGAATAATGGCCATAAGTTGACGGAGCGTAGATTCAGGCTAGATATCAGGAGGCGCTACTTCACTGTCAGGGCGGCTAGGATCTGGAACTAACTTCCAAGGGAAGTGGTGCTTGCTCCTACCCTGGGGGTCTTCAAAAGGAGGCTGGATGAACACCTTGCCAGGGTCATTTGACCCCAGCATTCTTTCCTGCCCATGGCAGGGGGTCGGATTTGATGATCTGCTCAGGTCCCTTCTAACCCTACCAACTATGAAACTATGAAACTGTGACTGCTGGGATTCACAGGCACATGGACACAGGTTCTACCATCCTGCCTATTTAACTTTGCTAAACCACTTTCATTTTGACCTAAGATAGGTTCTTCCAGTACTAAATCTTCCCATAAATATTACTAGCTCCTGACCAAAACTAATGATAGTGATGTGAGCAACATTTCCTCAGGTACTTGGCTCAGATAGGGAGTTGCTTAAATTTCTGGTTATCACAAATATAAACCAAAATGTCCCAAGATACAATCTCTGGGGTGCTGCAGTACAGTGTCTTAGTGGCACAATCTAGTCCTCAATATAAAAAATGACACAGTGGAATAGACCAGACTAGCCTGATACCTTGTCTATAGATAAAGGTACAATATTGTCATGGGGCACCTACAATAATTGAATGCCATATATTGTGTAATTTGGTATATAATTATAATTACATGCTGTAATTATGTAATATTATCCCAGATAGGAATCAGTGTATACCCTGGGACAGGAGCAGTGATGACCCTTACAGTCTGCATTACCATAGCTAATACATCTAAGCAGCTATAATGAGAAGTTTAATGGGTCCAATATTGGTGATCTAACATTTTATTCTTATGCCAAAATAGAAATAAATGCTGTCATGACACAAAGGGTATGATTGTGTGTGTGTTTCGGCACTGCAGAATTATTTCCTGCCACATGGAGCTTTCTTTGCGCGGTGCAATTCTCAGCTGCAGAGAGAAAACCCCGGTGCAAAGGAGTTCCCGCCGCTCGCATGCAAATTTGTGTCCCATTATTGGCTGTTTCTAAATTATTCCCACGTGGCGGCTAGTGATTGGCTTGCTAGCCATATAAGAGGCTTGAGCAGTTTCCGCCCAAGTCGGAGATCTCCAAGAATCTCAGGAGGATCCTGAGAACCCTGATTCCGAGAATTCCGGGAGAAATCCGAGAGAATTCCGGCAAGGAGTCCACGATTACCTCGTGGACTTCTACGTAAATCTCGGACCGAATGGTGGTTTGATCAGCCATCAAGAGCCTCTCCCTGTCGCCGCATGATCCCTCGACGTACCCTACCCTGCGCGCTCACCTTTCGGACTCTCATTTCGGTCGTTCCACGGAGCCTAGCAAACTCCATGAGTGTGTATCCAGAGCTCTGTTCGTGTTTGTTTTGTGGAGCCTAGCAAACTCCAAGTGTGTCTTTTTGTAACTGCAACTCAAGAAAGTTTTCCTGCCTGCACCGCGACCACCTACAGTGTAAGTAAAATAATCTTTAATCAACCTCTACGCGTCAGTGCCTAATTTTAGTTCGCCGTGCCGACCTTTTCCCCGGCCCACATGCCCGGGCTGCTGGCCACAGCCCCTTGGCCCCGACAAATGCAAGCTAAACAATAAGTCCATTCTTTAAGGCTCACAAAATTTTAGTAAGTGGTAGCCTTCACGTCCATGTAAATGTGGAGATGCAGCTCACATTAAACTCAGTGACTGACTCAGTGATAGCCACCCCTTCATAGGATTAAATCAACCTTTTCTGTTTTGACATAATTTTTACACAAGAACAGAGACTTTTGCAGCATGCCTAGGTTAATACCTACCTTTTGCAGCACGCCTAGGTTACATATTCACCTTTGGAGGAAGGGGCAAGGCAGAACTGGCAAAGCTCTATTCTGAGGATTTCAGACCACTGAAATCTCCTAGCCTCCCCTCCAGTACTTGCTTGACCCTTCAGTGCTCTCATTGCTTTATCCCCATCTCCTTCGGCCTGCTCATATTTGCTTCATGACATGTGAGGACCTCAAAGGCAGAGTCACTGCAGCTTAAGGGTACATGCCACACAGAGCAGCTTTTCTTATGACACTTTCCTAGCTATACCTTGTTAGCTATGTGACACTGAACTCAAGGAAAAGTGCTATTAGTGAAGCAAGGCAGATATGCAATGGAAAGGATGTGGCAGCAGAACTCTCTTTCCTTCCTACTGGTCAGCCTCATCCTTGCACACCTCGATTTCAGTGGATCCTTATAACTGGGCTCCCCTTTTCCCTATATGCTGCAGATAACAAGCGTATGCTTATCGATTTTTTTAAAGGAAGTTATATGTTGAAATTAATCAGTAATTTGATATTAGTAAATGTGTCATGTTTAGTGCTGTACATTATAACAGCATGGCATTGCTATGAACCTGGAGCACAACCATAAAATCTGCCAAGTACCCTGCTGGAAAATGGAGACACTGACATTTCCAACTCTCCTTGCACTCCTCACTGTTTACTGTGTATTAATGTTGTCAAGATAGAGAGTTTAACAAGAATCCAAGCATTAGTAAGTCATCCTTAGTGCTGCTGTCTCACATTAATGCCACCCACCGTGAATGGATTTTTCTGGAAGTAGTAAAGTGGCAGGAAGAAAAGCTGGTTAAAATTAAAATGTTGCAGCTCCCTGATCTCTTGAACAGAGCCAAATTTTGGTTCCCTCTGTGAGCTAGGATGGATGAAATGTAAACAAGGCATGGAATCTCTTCTTTAGTACAGCACTCTGCCTAGGGGCCAGCTAAATTAGAGGTAGTCTTTTCCTTGGGTGCCATGAGATCCTTTTAAGGGCATCACCCAATGTTAGCACCGTTACACACTCAAATACCTGCACATGATTCACAAGATAAACACAGAGATTTCAAAAAGGAATCCATAGTGTCAAAAACATTTGGACTGTTGTGGCCTTTCTGAGTTCTTTGCAACAGAAGAAGTATTCTAGTTAAAAAAAAATGAATGAAAGCTGAGAGCTGGTACTTTGAAATGGGTGCCCTGAGTCTAACAAGGTTGAGAACCACTGATTTAGTTTAAAGTATGCCATTTAGCATATCCACTGGAGCACAGTGTGCTGAGAGTTGCATGGGCAGCAGGCTTGGTTTAGCTACTGCATCATTTCTTTCCTGCCTTTGCTCATGGCTGACAGCAGCCATAGAAGCCATAGGGCTTTATCTTTATCTTTTTGCTTTATCTTTCCAAAGCAGCAGAGATGCCTGCTGCAGTATTCCACTCTTGCGCCTTCCTGAGCCATTCTGCTCACGTCTACTCTGCACAATGCAATGACTCCAGCCATGTCTTCTCAGCTGTTACAGCTCTGTTCATTGCTCATAATAACAGATCAAGAACTTCCAGAATAAACATGCTGCAAGTGTCACTCTTCCCTATGGCAGCTCTAAAACAAATTGGGAGCCATAAGTCTCCAGCCATGTAGACATGTTGGTATAGGCAGAGCTGAAAGCATTTTTATCACTCTGTTATGTAAACCTCCATTAGTAAGCTTAGGTGAAGAAACTCCAGAACTGTTTGCACTATACCTTCCCCTGTTGCAGGGAGGTCTTTTTCCTAGCATAATAAATATATTCTCAGATCTTCCTGCCTCAGACAGGAACACTGTAATAATGCCTGAAGAAATTTTTCTAGAGTAATATAAATATTTGGAGCAACATAATTATATGCTACATCAGGAGTTCTGAAATTGGGTGGTACAACTAGAGGATCACAACCACTTAGCAGAAAAAGTTATATTAGGCAAATACAATTTTTTTTGTTCTTTGCTAGCTCCTTCTCATCTGATAGATTTATGCTTTGAAAGACTTTCCAGACTCCTGATGGGAGCATGACAAGGCATTCTCAGTGAGGCACAATGTCTTCCAGAGCATCAGTATATATTGAAGCAGCTCGCCACTTGCTCCCCACTTTATGAGTAGCTCAAAACAACTTCATGTCTCTAAGCACAGACCCACTCCTTTCTTTGAGACACTACCTGACTTCAGGGGAACAGGGAGGGAATAGACCTATAGGCTAGGGACAGACAGAAACTACACATAAACAAGCTAAAGTGCTCAAAAACTGGTTTAAACCTGTAACAGAACAGAAGTTCAGTGCACATAAACCACTTCCAAAATGGCCTGAACCAGTTTAAGATAAACCTGGTTGGATGTAGTATCAGATTTAACTGATTTAGGTCACACCAGTTGATAGAACTTCAGTCCCAGATCCCTTCCTGGTTCAAGTTAATTCAGTCCCCCCCAGCATCCCAGGATGCTTTGCAGCCCTGGGCTATGCTGTCCACTCCAGTGGAGCAAGGATTGCCTCACCCCTCTGCTCCTTAGCCTGCTTCCTGCCTGCATCTGTCAGCCCATACGGATGGGGGGAACAGACCCCTAGATCCCCCTAGCCAGGGTCTACAAAGCACATGGGGGAGGGTAAATCCCTGTGGGCTTTTCAACCCTCAGCAGCCCTCCCCCCTCCCAGTGGTTGATTGCTTCAGCTGCTGTCACAGGAAGGAGGGAGAACAAGTCATCCTAGCCAGGTGTCTGCTCATGCAGCCCAGCATGGGGGCACTGGGAAGCTCCTGCTCTGGGGGGCTTCCCTCCACCACAACCCATGGTCCCCCAGCCCAAGGCAGCCCCCGGGAGCTAGGGGGAATTCTTCCTTCCTGAACCCCAGAGTTGCTTGTCTTAGCCCCTGCAAGTCTCAGGTGGCCTCAGGGAACAGAGGGAAATTCTCCTGCTCCACTGCAGCCAGGTTTGCCTGAGTTGCTGCCAGTCTGAGGCAAAACCAGGTGCAGAGGAGTGGAAGAATTCCCTCTGCTCCCCGAGGTGGCCCTGAGACTCGCAGGGGCTAAGGCAAGCAGCTGTGGGGTTCAGGAGGGGAAGAATTCCCTTCAGCTCCCTGGGGAACCCCAGGCTGGGGTGGGGGGAAGCCCCCCCAAGGCAGGGGATCCCTGGTGGCCCCATGCTGGGCTACATGGGTAAGCACCCAGCTGGGAGAGCTGCTTCTCCCTCCCGCCTGTGGCAGTGGCTGAAGCAATCAGCACCTGGGAAGGGAGGAGTTCCCCTCAGCTCCCCAGGGCTGCCTGGGCTGGGGAACCTAGGCTGGAGGTAACCCCCTGAGGGGGAGGACCAAGACAGGGGATTCCCTAACCCCCTGTGGGGGGACAACTGGAGGTTGGGGAAACTTGGCTGAGCTGGTAATGGCCAGCAGGCCAGATGTGCTCTAGTGCATCCCACCTACTGGCCTGAGTCAGTGCAGACCAGTTGAAAACTGAATTTTCCCTGCCTTTCCCAACTGAAAACTGAATGTCAGTTCAGCTGGCTATCAGGTCAACATAAGCAGCTTAGGAGGAAGCTGCCTAGATGGAATCGATTCTGCCTCGGGCTTTCTGACTGTCTGTACTTAGCCGTATTCTCCTGGGTGCGGGAACAGCACAGAACACAGACCTGAAAAACATGCCTTTGTTTAAAGTCCTACAATGGAAATTCACTGAACACATTAGAAAGGAAATTATATAACCACAGATTTTATACAGTTTTAGAAGTACTGTTGGAAGCTTGAAAATTATGTTGGGAATTCCCCAAACATGGCATTCGCTTAACGTAACTTTAGTTTGTCAGAGCCCATTTCTGTGACACACACCTATTTTTAACCTTTTTCCCTGCAGATGGAGGCAGAATAGGCAATGCTGCACCTTAAGTGGCAGAAAAGGTAGTCAGGTGTTATGAGACAGTTTCACCCTGCTGCAGGCTGAACAAACTGCAATAATAAACGTGCTGAGGAAAGGAGAGACTGTTGCTGTGCTCAAAGTACTCAGCAATGGAAGACTGCACTGCACATGTATGCATGTCTGACTTTGCAACATAGTGAAAAATATACTAAAGGTATGTGCGTTTAGCCTGGATTAGTCCTTCAGCTCGGCTGTAGTGAGCACCGTCAATTTTCATGAACCAATACCTCTCCTACTTCTTCCTCATGAGTACATATATATTAATTTTGTTTTTACATTACTTAGATTGCCTATATTACCCCCAACATCTTTATAACATCTGCAGTTCTTCATTTAGGTAATGATTATAATCAAATCTCATGCTTCAGGGCTTCAGTTAATCTCACATAGAGAACAGGAAGGAATGACTGGGGTTTCTGTCTTCCTCTGATGCATCGCAGATTAAAGGCAGGGTAGAAATACACCTTACACTTTACTAAATAAGATATATAGAGAGCATAAGCATTCAGGAACTTAAGCTCACAGAATCAGACAAGCATAAAGCAGTGTATAAACTGGAGTAAAACCAGTCTGAACAAGAAATTTTGGAACACTAAGTTATCCACAGACGGGATTGTGTTAAGTATGGTTTAAATAAGGGCTATAGATTTTTATCCTGTTACCTGGATTAGCTTTTGTGACCCTTTTGTTCCTGTGGGTCCCTTGCCTCCCCTTCTCCCCTTTCTCTCCCACCTTTTGTATTCAAAACACTCATTCCACCTTATACACTGCTTTATGCTTGTCCTTTCAGAACATCTGATGATGTCAGCTTGAGTTTATGAAAGCTTATTAAGCTCATACATACCTTGTTTAGTTAATCTATAAGGTGCATATCTACCATGCCTTCTGCCTGACTTCAGACTAACACAGCTAACTACCTCTCTCTGCATCAGACATTAGCCATGAGTATAGATGGGATACTGGGCAGAGTGGACTAATGCTTTGAGGTGATATAGAGAACCTTCCATTCAGATGCCTGGCTTATTTATCTTGCTTATGTACTCAGGTCCACACCAACTGCTTCATTTGAGGCTGCAAGATTTTTTAGAGAAATAAAAACATTTGGGAGTGATACAGCTTTATTATGGCATTTACATGGAAGTAGTTTCCCTATGGGCCAGATTATCAAAGAGCTCCTAATACAAATACTTTCCTCTTCCCCTAAAACATGAAGCATGTTTCGCCTACTGGGATCACATGGGAGAATCTTGCCTGTTCAATTCCCTGCAATTGCAGGAAGCTGAGGCACTAATGGTACCGCAGTCTCCTTTTCTCTGCCTGTGACCCACAGTTTCATCTAAGGATTGAAATGTTTCAGTATAACTAACCTATTTCATATAGGTATCTGAATGAAACCTTTAGTCTTAATGCTGTGGAGATCAGATGAGCTATAATAGCCTCTCTGCCCTTAAACTCTCTGCAATGATAGTAATTTACTATACTATCTTGAATTACTCCCTTTTTAATACAGTTTTTTGTTGTAATATGCAAGTGGTTTGTGTCTGAAGCTTGCACAAATCCATTTCTTTATTATTCTCAGAATATTAGGACACTGAAATATCTTTTCCCTGCTAATTTCAGGATGTCCTACACTAAAAGGTTCATAATCAAACCTGTTTTTCAAAACGAATACATTACCATGTAAGTACAGAGCTAATAATTAAAATGTAACAAAACAGCAGCAGCCATTCTTACTTGAGGTTGCAGAATGGTTTCCACTTAGTCACAAGTTTCCGCTTGCACAAGCACTCTGAAAGTAATATCTTTTGGGCTGAAATATTTCAGACTCAGTTTCTGCCTGATGGCAAATTATTTTTGGAAAACTTGTGGAAAAATACTTCAGCCAATCTTTAATTCAAGAAGAATGAAAAATACATTTCTTTTTATTTAAAAAAAAATCTTGACCTTTTATTTCCCCCCCCCCCCCACAGCCTTTTAGCCAAAATGGCAGAGATTTAAAAGTTAAAGCTTGAAGAGAAATACCCTTCCTTATGGAGAAGCTTTAGAGTTCTAGTGAAAAACTGGGTTTGATTTCACTTAGTTAAGACCTGTTTAAGGACTTACAGGCTGTTTTTGCACAATGCATTTTCCCTAGAGACTGTTACTGTACTCAAAGTACTCAGCGAAGAAAGGCTGTATTGCACATGTATGCACTTCTGATGCTGCAACACAGTGAAAAATATACTAATAATGTGTGTGCACTAAGCTTAGCACTTCTCAGCAAGGACAAGGAGAAAACGAGTGGAAGAGGCCACCACCCACAGCAGTTCTCACATTTTTATGCCAGAAGGGGAACAGAAAAAGGTGATGCTGGAGAAAGAACATGATGTATAAATGAATACATTCTTAAGGATAGGGCAGAGTCAACAAACCAGTTAAGGAACCAAAAAGAAAAAGAGTATATGACGTGTCCTCCCTCCCACATGAGAACTTAATCACTGGGATATCAAGTCATTTTCATTCCTTCTCTGGTAAAATGAATATTTAAGTGGAACAGCTTCAATAGGGGAGATGGAGAGATAAACTCATCCTGGACTATCATATATCCAAGCAGTTAGGGCACTCTTGGCAGGGGAAACCATGGTCTAAGCTCTACTCTAGGGGCAACACAGCACTACCATCTGCTCCTGGTAAATGTAGGCCTCTACTGTACTAAAACTGCCCCAAAGTAAACTGAAGCATTTGTTTTGTTTTACAAAATGTTACAGAAAATTGGTTTGGGTTAACTCCAAATTAATATTTTTATTTTTTGGTTTGGCCACCAAACTGAAAAACTCAATTACTTGCACAACCCAAATCAGCAGTCTTGAGAGGAATCTATTTATATCTTTCAAAACTCCTGACATCTGCTCCCTTTAGAACATCAAATATATTTATAAAACACTTAAATATTAAACATATTACTTAGAATGAAAGTCAAGCTCCATTTTCAAAATGTTAAGGATTAAATTCTGAAATGTCAGCACGTAAACTTCACCCATGAAATATGCACATGTGAAACCAAGTAACTGAGCATGAAATCACCGACACATAAGGTTGAATTGTATGTTCCCTTGTATAAGTTATGAAGATATAGCCAGCCAAAATCCCATGGTTAAGAAGTGTTAAATTATGGAGAAGGAGGCTTTCCATAGTTTAGCCACAAGAGCTGAGTGGTTAGGACCATGAACTGTGTGTGCCCCCAGAGGCTGGGGGGGCACAGACGCGCTAGCGGCAGCAGGAGCCCAGTGGCGGTGAGCAGCGAGCTCCCACAGATGCTGCCAGCACCGTCGGCGGGGTGCGCGGGTGCGCGGCGCAGCAGCAGTGATCAGCAACCACCCGCTGGAGCCGCTAGCAGCATCGGCCAGGGGCGATTGTGGACCACCAGTGGCGGGGTGGCAACCACCCACAGAGGGTGCACCACCATGCTCAGGGGGTGCACGTGCACCCACTATGCGTCACCCCTTGTTAGGTCACTAAGTGGAAGACCTGGGCTCTAATCTCCCTTTCCCCAGAACACATCTGAATTGGCATGTGAATTCCCTGCACAGTGGTCCAACCAACAAGCCACAGGTTGGACATTATCTAGTCCCCTCTTCAGCACTCCTTCTGCTCTTTGGACAGGTGGGAGAGAGAGAGATGTGGGGCTAGAAGGAAGGGAGCAAGTTATATGATGTGTGACTCAGTGAGGTGGCTACTGCACAGGACGGGAGCAGCCCTTGGGTTTTAGCCTGGAACCTTGCTCTCCATGTGGCCGAAACTTCCCCATATCTCTCCATCCAATGGCTATGAAATGCAAGTCTTTTTCCCAGGCTTATACTCAGATACATGTGTTTGTGCATGGCCAGTATATATGGAGAAAAACAGCCCTTCTCTGGTTTGTACAAGGATATTGCAAACTGGTCTATGCTGAAGATTTTAGCACCAATACACAGTTGCCCTGCCTAGAGCAGGGGGGCTAGACCCGATGATCTCATAAGGTCCCTTCCAGCTCTAAACTTTTGTGAATCTGTGTGTGAATCTGTGTGTAGTTATTCGTTTGTCTACAACTGGGGGACATCACAGATGCAAAACACTTTTGTAGTGGGATCACATCTTGACACTGGGGGTTTTGTGCTGTTAAAGATTCTTTAATGTAAAATATCCTTACTGTAAACATGCCTTGAGACAGAAGGAAAGTTTTCTGTTGATAGCTTTGAGTTACAAATAGTTTTGTTAATGAAGTAAAGAGTATAAGCAGGTCAAAACAGCTAAGCAGCCTGTCCCTAAGACAGGACCATACTACCAACACTTCAAATTAAGAAACAGCCGTCTGACTGTTAACAAATTTGGAATGTATTTTCTTGATCGACCTAAGCTGCCTTTGAATGAATCAACTTAAAAAAAAAAAGTCTTAGTGCATCTTTACTTCCTGTTTGAAAGTAAGCTTGATATGGACAGAAATTTGCTGAGGATGCCACAGAAACATGACTTGCCATTACAAACATGGTATTTGATGAAAGCCTAACTGCTGTCCCTCACTATAAGATTATTCTGTAATCTTCTACTATATCTTTTTCCCACACCACGAATTACATAAAAAGGATATAAGAAAAGGGGCCTTAGTTTTGTTAAATAGAATATGCAAGCATCTATGGACATGTGTGCACACCCCCTCCCCCTCCCACACACACTTGTGTTTGTGTGTGTGTGTGTGTGTGTGTGCGCACAGAAAGAACATTTAATTCTCAATTATATTTGCAGAGGAAGAAATTGCAGATACCAATCAAATCTGTGTAGTTGTAGCTAAAGGAAGACTATCATATCCAACCAAACATACAACTGAACTCATCTTACTGCAGCTGTTCAGGCCCTGTTCATGCTACGTGATAAGGTGATGAAGCAGCTAAGAAATCAGATTTGAGGGCACAATTTGGACCCCACAACAATCAGTTCTCACCTTTTCTGGCTGATCTTGAAGAGGGGTGGAGGCTTTATAACCAAGCTGTAGCAACATTGCTTCTGCTGCATTTCTTTTAGCTATTTTCTTGTTGGGGCCTGTTCCAGTAGTAACTTCATTGCCTACTTTGACCTTGTAACGTGAAATGGAACAAAAATATTGATCAAAATCACTGATAAATATGTGGCCCCTAATCACCACCCAGCAATGACCCTCTCCATCTCTAGACAGACAGACCGCTATACATTTCTCTCTCTCTCCCTTTCTCTCTCTATATATATATCAATCAATCAGCCTGTTGGGCCACACACACAGGTGCCAACTTTGTTTTCTGCCAGTGGGTGCTTGCAGACATTTAAAAAAAATAAAAGCCAAAAAAAGGTGCTTTATTTAAACTCAGCACATTCTCATGCCAGGCCCCACACATGGCCAAAAGAGGCAGCACATTTCTTCAACCCAGCTCTGCAGCGTCTACAAAGATTGGCTGCTTTAGTGGGGATTATTTGGCACTTTTATCTAATAGCTGATTGAATCAGCTTTAGCTAAAAGCTTCAAAAAGCCCCGCTGAAGCGCCAGATCTTTACAGACACTGCAGAGCTGGGTTGAAGTAACACACTGCTTCTTGCAGCAAAGCTCATTTTGTTTGTTTTTTGTTTTTTTAATGTCTGCAAGCAGCCACGGAGGTGGCTTGTGGGTGCTGAGCACCCACTAATTTTTTTTGGTGGGTGCTTGAGGCCCAGAGCACCCATGGATTCAACACCTAAGGTCATGGATGCAACCAGCACAAAGCTAGGAAAGAACCACTGGAGTCATTTCCTAACTACAACTTCAGGGAGGGGCACAAGAGTTCCTTCCACACATAAGTTTGCTTCTTTTACTCCTGAAAAGGCTTCCCCCAAGAAACTACATGTCCTATATTCACACCACAGAAGTGTGTGCTTGCTTGTGTGTCTGCATCTGTTTACACGCAGAGCTATATTCTCTTGAGGGGCCTTGCCCTTGTGTTCCCAGACTTTGTGCCTTTTGGGTCCCTCCCTTTCCCCCATTCTGTGTAGCATGAATTCCTCCCCCCACCCCCAATCTTACATTTTCTTGCCTGACATCAGGAGGAGGAACTGCTACAGTGTCCCAGTTTCCTTGTCTCTGAATGCAGGCTCTGCTAGTAGCAGCAATCCCCTGGTATCATCAGTGGACAGAGAACAGTTGGATCCAGGGTTTTAAAAAGAGATTTAAAGAATGTGTAGCATGTTTCCAGGGAAGGAAGAAGACACTTTCCATATCTTGTCTTCCTCAACAATAGAGCATGCAAAACTAGGAGTGGAAATTGCTGGGAGGAGGAAGGTAGGGGAACATGGGGAAGACATATTCTTGTCCTTCCTCTTCAGCATTGTGTCTAGGCCCTTGGATGCTCTTTCTTCAAAAAAATTGTTTGGAAGGTTTGAGTTCTTGTTGGAATTGTGCTTTGTATTATATAGAGGTTTCTGACAACCAGGAAGCCCCCACATATACTAGGAGAGGAACTTATAACTTAGAAATAAAGAGACATATTATAAACAACAGATGGCCACAGAAAGAATATAAATCTGTTATTTATTCTTTGGGTTTTGCTGCCATTTAGAAACTTCACAGCTGCATGGTCCTGGTTTATGATATTATCATTGTCATTCTTGTTCATCCATGGATCACTCCTAATACTTCAATATCTACACCTTATTTGGTGAATTTACCCTCTTTTGCCAGATACTCTTTAAAAAAATTGTGTATGGCTCCAAAAATGTCTGTAATGGCAAAGCAACAGTAATCTACTTCACAAGACAATCCAAACAAGAGAAACCTCAGAGGTCAAAAGTTTCAAATCTTCTGGGTTGTTTTAAATTCTAAAATCTCGGGGGGAGAGGGGGTGTTAAGTAATAGTTAAATAAATAACAGGAAAAAATTATTTTAGTTTAACATACATACAATTGACTAAAAAGGCTGAATTATCCCATTTTGTTTTATATAGTTTAGCTACTATACCTATAGAAATAAGCAAATGATATAAATACTTCTGGTAAACTAAAGGAATACATAATTAAGTAACAAGAATCACAATTATGGACAACAGAAATATTAAGTAATTTTGAAATAAAAGCAGGCTTTTTTTTTTTTAACAGCACTGCAGTCATGGTTAGAAAACAACCAAATCACAATGAGCTTATATGTAATAAAATTAAAGAACTTTAATGAGCCAAGACAAAATGGCAATTTATCACATAGCGCACAATAAATCAATGTGCTGCTATTTTTTAGACCTGTAAAACTGGTTTAGCTATTATTATAACCTCTATCAAGGATTAAAGGTCTGACTACAAAGAGAAAGCTTTCCGAAATTAACTTTGGGAACAGAACACCGACTAATGTCATCAGAGGTTTTCTTCTGTTTATGTAGCGGTCAGAACAAGTAATTGGATCTATTTCATCACATCTAAACTTGCTCTTTGTGTGACAGATAAAAATGAACATATTATCTCTGGACATTTTACTTCCACATTCAATTAAATCAAATGAAAACACTGTTTAAGTAGTTTATACAAAAGGCATTTTACTTTGATAAGTTTTTTTGCATGTCATAATGAAACCACAAGGACTTCTGGAGGAAGAAAAAAGAAATACGATTTTATCTTGAAAAAATTTAAAAAACAGGGTGAAAAGGCATATATTTAGGCTACAACATTTATGAACACCCATAAAAAGGTTGCTTAAGGAATAACTTTTACTCGCCCTTTCACAAGAGCCTTGTTTCTTATATAAGGCAATCTTACATATTCTATTTTTAAAATATTTTCTTCTCCAAAGACAATTTTTTTTTACTCATAAAATATTTGGGTTGCCTGTAATGGTAATACAAAGGCCACATAGTCTTAAATATGGTCTGTGGCCCACACTATCTGTGGTCCACACTTTCTGATTGCCCACACAACCATCTCTAACTGCAAACTCCATATCAAAGCTGGAGTCTGAGGAGAGTCTGTAATAGGAATCCTCCCTTTCAAATCCTTAGAGTAAGAAAAAGTTGAAACCACAGTTCTAAGGGCATCATGGAAACTCTGAAATAAGGATATTGGGGAGAGACAAAAATGGTTTAGCGAGAATTAGGATACAGAATATGTTGCCAAAATAGCCACTCAGTTCCAAGGAGATAAAGATTTAATTGAGCAAGATAGACAAACATGAAGATGGAATTTAAGTTTAGTTAAAAAAAACAAAAATAAAAAAACATCTAATGAGCTATGTCTTCCTTTCTGATTCCTAATCTTCCTGTTACTGAGTTACATGCCAAAATATCAATTGTAAACCTTTTAAAATACCCTTTCCATTTAGGAGAGAAAGAAAGAATAATTATTAACTGATCAGAGCCTCTTTTTGCAAGATTTGTCAACCATATTCCTTGATCAAACAGCTCAGAAAAATAGGGACTCTTGGACACCTTTTTGGTACTACAGTCTCTGATCCCTCAGTAACTACAAAGTTTTCTGCCTTTCATTAGAACAGCATAGCAGAAACAAAGACAAATAATAAGCAGCAAATTGATGAAACAAACAATAAAAGTATATAAATACATAAAACAAGTGAAGTAAGGATGGCAAAATCCAAAAAGCAAAACACACAAAACACCAGACAGACATCACCTATCATTTTAGAAAGGAATCACAAATCTAACCATCATTTACTTCACCAAGAGAAAAGAGAAGTTCAAATAATCTTTTTCAAAAAATGAAAAGGAGAAAATATTGTACTCTTGCTGTAGAACTGCATGTATGGTAGAGATCTAACTAATGTCATATGGATCAGCTTAATATTCCACCCTTGTTTTCTTGTGCTTGCCCATAATAAAATAAGGTCATTATCTTCTAACATGAAAACAAATAATACCTGCATAACAAACTCTCGGCGACGAGGCATCCCTCTCTCTGAAAGAAGAATATACTCTGGCTCCTTCTCTTTTTTGGCCTGTTGGATCTGAGCCAGGCGGCTAATGGGGTTCATTCCTTGACCATATTCTGGTCCAGTCTGAAACAAGTTAAAAATGGATAACAAGTTATTTATGTACATATTTCAGCACATGTCAAACAAACTTATGTCACATCTTGTTTTAAAAAAATATTTTCCCATGCTGTTGTTCTCTCAAGATGAAACAGAAGAGAGGATAGTTGAAGAAACCAAGTACATTCAGTCATCTGCTCATATGACAGGGGATGCTCAGTCTCATGCTCAACTTCTGATAAGTGGCATGGAGCTGCTGCCTGGTTCCTACTAAAGAAAATGGGTGCATCTTGTAGCTGTAGACTGCCAAACTCCTTAACTACTTCTATAGGCTAGTGGAATTGCAAGATGGTGGTCCTTCTCCCGCACCCAATTCCACATCTTCTGCCCTTTCTCACAGAATAGGCCACTATGAAGCTTAGCTCTGTGGTGTACAATGGGCTGCAGAGTGCCTTTGCACAACCCTCTGCATTCCAGTCCTTTTCACTCAGTGGAACAAAAACATATTTGCGGTAATGTAAGCCTTCCGTAGCTCCTAAGATATATCCCTTAAAAATATAGGGTCATGCAGTTACACTAAAAAAGGTATAGAGGAATCCTGGAAAGTCAAAAGGCCTTTGCACTGACAGCTATCTGACCAAAGATCTCAAATGTTTACAGACATTAATCCTCACAACAAACTCTACTAAGATTTATTGTTGGGGTTCTCTTCTTCAACCTATGAGATAAGTGAAGGGATGGAAAGATTGATTTCTCCAAGGTTGCATACAAAGCTGAAGTGTGAAAGACGAGAGTCCTGTTTTCTCTGTTGTAGCCTCTAAATGTCCTTTCTAAAATTCGTTTGTAAAGAAAATGCTTATTCAAAGCAGACAGCTATTAAAAATAACAGTATGCATGTGTGTGTACATGTGTGTGTGAGTGAGTGAGAGAGAGAGAGAATATACATAAGAGGAAGACCAGCAAAGGGAGGAATAGAGGGGTATTGTGTTATCAGAGCTGTACAGTGAATTCCTCCATGGTATTTATGTTAAAGTTGCTTGAAAATCTATAGGTAAAAGAATTACGGAAATATCATGCACAAGGGCAGTTTTCATTACAGCTGTGTGGTCAGGGAGCCAGGCAGAGGCAAAAAGTGGAGTGTGCTATAAAAAGTACAAGTGCAGGCTATAATACTCTACAGCAGTTTCACAAGTACTGGTGCCAAATCCATACTTTGTAAATAAGGAAAGGATATGATTTTGACATTTCCTGGGTGCACTAATATTCATATATTACATTAAAAGAAGCAGGTAAATTAAATGCATTTTTGAGGCTACATGATCTGGCACTCAAAAATATCAAATACCAAGGTTGTTTTGACTTGATAATATCTGTTTCTACTTGGGTTTATCATTTACCACTAGTTTCCAATAATTAGTTGCACTGGAGATAGAAATGATGAAAACTATAGCAGAGAAAAGGCACCATATCACTGACACTGTCCAGAATGAGCCTGGGCAGAACCTGGTATACAGGAGAGTTGGAGTCAGAGTCAATATGACTTAGAATCTGCTGGCTTTCTGATACTGGATCTTGCAAACTTTATGCTGTATTACTATAGTTTTTGCTTTGTTTTCCTGGGAATTTCCAAGAAACCTAAAAGAGTCAGACACCCAATTCCCAACTGAATCTCAATGAGAGTCTGGAATCTAATTTGCTTGGGCTTCCTTGAAAATTTAAAAAACTTGAATACATACTTTGTGCAGCTTGCAAGCTCTCCAGTGCCATCTCCTTATTCAGCTAGTATGCTTTAGAAGCTCTGACAAGATGGTAGTTTCATCATTTCCTGCAACTGTAGGCTAAAGGGATTTTGTACGTTGCATGCTCAATCTGCTCTTTCCAAATGGCCATATCAAAAGCACTCGACTCTCCAACCCCACCCACCAAATCTATCAAAATCATTAGTCCTCATTGAAATTTGACTTGAAAAGAGTCTTCAAACCACCACCCTATCCAAAAGCCAACTAAACCAAACCAAAGTGTGGACAGAATTAATCAAAACAGGAAAGTGCAGTTTTCTTTGCTTTCACCAAATTCAGAAAAAATGGCCAAAGATTTGTTTTTAAAGGAAGCACAGATTAAACACTGACCTTTAAATAGCCTAAACCAATATTCTGGAAAGAGACTATCCTGCATATAATATTGATATTGCAGTTCCAAAGTCTTGAGGGCCCCTGTGTCTAAATGTAAAAGCAGGAGTGTGCTCTGTAGCAGCAAATGGAATGGGTCTGGTTCTCTACTGTGGTTTAAACTAGTTCAAAATGGATGTGAAATGCTAGAAAGCAAAACAGTAGCATTTACACATTAGCATGGGTGTTAATGCTACCCAGAATGTCAAGCAGTAGAAAATTGTGTCCAAACAAATTAATTGATACCCCCAAAAAGGAAGTAACGTATGGAAGGGTTGGGCCCCTGGCAAAACCTATTCTAGTTTGAAGTACTGACAGTCTAAGTTTATTTTTCATATTGTGTTGAGGCTAAGCAGTATTTCTCTATATAAATGTATATAGAGAACGGACCATGAATGCAGTTATTAGATCACATATAAGGATTATTATTCCAGTTAGGTGCATGTTGAGAAAGAATTTAGGATAAGTACACAAATCAGGGCTAGTCAGTGTGAACTGACTGAATCCTAGAGGCAGTAATAAATCTACTGCCACCAGGAATAAACAGCTCCATTTAAGAAACTTGAGCTCACAGGAATCTAGAGGCTCTGACGAAAGCTTCATTAATGTATTGCAAAGCATATTAACATCCTCTGACCCAGGGCACATTTTAATGGAAGGATGGTTCAAAATCATTACGTTTTTATGGCCTTGATCACTGATTTTTATGAATCAGCGTATTACCAATCCTACCCTAGCTAAAGGCAAATGTATAAGCAATTAAGTGGCTTTTCTACATGCATATTCAAGGGTCTGTTTGATGGTGATAGGAACAGACCTTTGGACCTTTTCTAAAGTGCTATCCTTAACTAACCAATCAAACAGATGGAAGATGTGGGGACCCAGTGACTGAATCTCATTTGTGGTGACAGAACTGACAAAGGGTCGTAACTTCCAAGGGCACAGATGGTAAGCATTTGACCTTACAATATTTTAAAGAGATTTTCAAGTTAGTAGAATGGATGAATTTACAGAATATTCTGGAGCTGTTAAAATCAAACAGAACCATACTTCCTAAGTGGGTACTGACAAGTTACTGCACTGCCTTAGGGCAGATGCTGTAGCTGCGGTTGACGTGGCTTCCCTCACACACAAAAGGACTTTACTCATGTTCATTTGTAGACATCAGTGTATTAAGAATTAAGCTTGAAATAGCTGGACATGTTTTTCTCAGCACTGGACATCATAATACTTAACAGAATGATATAGGCAAAAATAAAAGTAAAAGCTAAATGACACAAGAAACTTAGAAGCTGTATGTGTTCTTTTGGTTAGTAGTGGTAAAAGGGAATGTGGCTTCACTGGGATGTTTTGCTTATTGCAGTTATAGCTCTATATCACTTCCTCACAGAATCCATCTAAATTATACTGTATGATACATAAACAAAAACATGCTTGTGCCACAGCTACATAAATTATATTCCTAACTTGTAGTATTACTTAAAATAGGTAATGATATAGTTAGACATTGAACATCTTACATCTAAGGTAGAAACATCTCAAGAATTGATAATTGTTATTTTTTGCATATAATTAGATTCCTAATACACAATTATTTGAACATTGGTGTACACTAATAATAAAGATGCTAAATGTTAAGGAATAAAAATCCTTCACCTGCCTTGGATCACCAGATTTCACCCTGAACTTAGATTATGTAAAATATATATATTTTTTATAACCTTATAAAATTTTAGATTTTATACTTGTATAAAAAATGTATTTTAAAAGTTTATAAATGTTATGAAATTTAACATACTTAGTGTTTATAATATATATTTTACATATATTATTTTATTTAAAATAATTTAAATAGATTAATAAAAGATTACTTTTTAATTGAAAGTAGAGGCAGGGTAGATTTGCACTTTCTAGGCTAATTTAATTAGAGATGCATAAGATTTCAAAAGCAGCAGCTGACGAATAGCTTATGCATCTCTCAGTTACTCTACAGGGTGCAAATATACACTGCCTTCTGCTTGACTTCAGACTAACATGGCTAACTACATCTATCTTTAACAATTAGTCTTTGTAATGCTTGATGATTATAGAGAAATCTACTATCAGAGGAGGAAATAAATTAAAACATAAGAATGTTAGCATGAGAGCATATATTTTTCTGTCTACCATTCCTCAGCAGCTAGTCTAAGAATCTGAATCTGCACCACTGAATCTAGTAGCAAAACTCCTGATGAATGCAGGATCAGATCCCAAATGGACAAAATCTTTAGAGTAAACACATTTGATAATTTTTATGGTTACAAGTAATTTTTTTTGGTTGTCACAAATGAAATAATGACAAATTCCAGCCATCTGGTGGGGTCTGGAAAATACCAACAAGCTGGACCACACTAAAATTAAAGCTGCACAAGTAATGGTATAGACAAGGAAGAGGTAGGGATTCCATAAGAATCATAAATTGTCATAAGACAGCATTACTATTTGCAATATACACAGGCACTTACCTTTAATATTGTTTTAGGACGTTTTTTAAAGTAAAGTTTTGGCTTTTCAATCACAGGAAGAGGAGGGAGTTTTTTAAGTTCTTGTAGGACAGTCATTGCAGCCCGTTTTTTTGAGAGTTTCTTACTGTTTCCTTCTCCTTCTGCAGAGAATTCTCCTACTGTGACTCGAGTAACAAAGCTCTTCATATGTGGAGGTCCACTTTCCTTAATCACCTATTGAACAAAAGGTTATATCAAGTCAAATGACATAATGCAACACAAGTCCCCATCTTTTACCATTTTTCATACCCATCCAATTGAAATATATTACTGAGATTCTTTTACTAAAAAAGCAACAACCTTCTTTCCTGCAAATTACAGTTATGTAGGCAGGCCTGCAGAGAACAAAAACTGACATGGATGGGAATGTTCATGTTTGACAGCATTAGAACTAGAATTAACCGAGGAAGAAAATCTAAACAATGTATTTAGTGCTTCAAAGCAAATGTTTAACTACTTTAAAATACAGGTCTAACAAAACACCACCACAGTGCATAATAAAAATAAATCAAGTACTTTTCCAATTTAACTACTTATCTTAGTAAAAGATACTTTTGTTGATAATCAGACCCCACCAAATCTTCCGATTCTACTGCTCTTTTTATGCCACCCAACTTTTTAGTTTATTCTTGAATGATATAAAGACAGGTGCTAACAGTTTATTAATTCCATGCACCCATGATTTTGCATGACTCTAGCTTCATCTTGCTTTATGCAGATGATACATTAATAATGTAATAATCTCAGGTTACTAGATGCTTTTCAGAAGTATTGCACCTCAAACAGTTTGGAAATCACCACGGTTAATATCAAGGTATTGGTTTTGGGGAATGAAAGGAGAAAAAAAGTTTGTTTTTTTTACAGAAAAAGTAACTAGAGATGGCGTCTTCCTTTAAATACCTTGGAATCTATTTTAGCAAAAATCTGACTTGGAACAAGCACATTGAAAATGTAAATATTAAAGCAAACTGAGTTTTGGGCAGAGGTTCTTTTTACAATAAGATGGGAAAAAGAGTGGTTCTGGAAACAATAAAGGTCTATAGATCCAAGGTAGAGTCCATTTTATTGTATGCAGCCGAACGTTGGGATGCTGACCCACAGTCCATTCCAAAACAAAAAGTAGTTGGAGATCTTTTTAAAGGTAGTTTTTATCTCTATCTAATTCTACAACAAGGGAGGGGGAGGGGGAGAGAGGGCAGTGACTTCCCTCTGCAGGCTGCACAGGTGTTGCCCAGCCAGACAGAAGCGGGGGGGGGGGAACTCGCACATGGCGGCCGCTGTCATCCACCACCCCACGCTGCCACGTGTCGCACATGTGGCTCCGTGAGCTGCTGACAGGCAGCGTATGATTGGCCAGGTGCAAGACCCATCAGCAGCAGGCAGATCCGCGCGTGCGATTGGCTGTGCGACTGCCACCCACCACCCCACACTGCTGCGTGGCAAGTCCCCCGTCATCTCCCCCAGGCTCAGTGTCTGCCACTGCCAAACCCCACCCTACCAGCCCCCACGCTTCCGGCCAAAAGGGGTACACTCCTTAAAAAAGGTTGAAAACCCCTGCTCTAAACCACTGGATGGACACCAGATAAACTGATGAAGTACACATTCTAGATGTCTCCCATTTGCAAAATAAGCCCTTGTTTGGATGGTTAAATAACATCTATATTCTCTGGACAAAAGGCTTGGGGAAATGCCACTGACCTAATATTTCCCCTATATCTAACACAAGACATCACTTTAAGAATTAAAGATGCCAGCATGCAGAGAAATATCCTGATAGTAAAACTGTCTGAAACTTCCTCTTTTTAAAAATTAATAAAGCACTCCAATGGCCTAGAAACCTACCCATCTGGGGTATAAAACTACAAACAATGAGAGGTTATTACTAGACTGAGATTTACTTTCATGAGTAGGGATCTATGTAAATTGCACTGGAAGTGCACTTCACAGCAGCTCCTTTAATCTTGCTCTTTTCACCATGCACCTGACTCCCACCTTTGATTGGCAGAGTGACCCTGGCAGTCCCGCTGCTTCCTCCTGATGAGCCAGGGGGCAAAACCCACAGTTTTAAACATGCCATGGTTTTTGCCTCCCTTTCCTGATTGGCCAGGCGGCCCTGGTGGCCCCACTTCTTGCTGCTGATTGACTAGGAGGGGAAAATTTAAGCATATTTAAAACCATATTTTTTGCTACCTGGCTGATCAGGAGCAAGCGGTAGGGGTCTCCCTTCACCAATCAGTGCTCAGGGGGTACGTGGTAAAAAAAGAAAAATTAAAGGAGCCGCTGTGCAATGCACTTCCCTACTAATGAGATCTGTGGATGTCATGGGCAGGTTGTTACAAAATGTTTGGATACAAAATGCTCTTGTTGGAAGAAGGAGATAGATGACATAAATCACTATTTGTGGTTTTGTTTGTTCTCTGAAGAAATAAGAGGAAAATGGATCTCTCCATTAATGGGAAATTTTAAATATTGGGCTCACAAAGAAAAAACAAACGGGCTTCTCTCTAATAACAGTTTGGACCACATATTCTCCTTAGATACAGTTCTCTTACATGCTCAAAGAACAAGGGCCAAAATCAAATAAAATTTTCCTATTTTGTTTTATTATCCACTGCTTCATTTTATTATTTATTTTTCAACATCAGATACTATTTTTTTGTTTAATTTTGCATAAATT
This sequence comes from Alligator mississippiensis, assembly GCF_030867095.1. Taxonomy (NCBI): domain Eukaryota; kingdom Metazoa; phylum Chordata; order Crocodylia; family Alligatoridae; genus Alligator; species Alligator mississippiensis. The sequence goes on along the minus strand of NC_081826.1, from coordinate 59,110,489 downwards.
GGTAGAATGGATCATCTTGCTGTATGTTTTTATAAGTTATATAAATATTATTTATTTCTTTTTGTTCATTTTAGCATATTCTTTTGGTGGAAGCTGTAAATAAACTACTACTACTATTTACTACCCATGCTAAATGGTATTTATATAAAATCAGTTATAAGTCAAACTCATAGCTCAAAAATGTTTCCTCCTTTAAGAATCATGATTATTTGAAGGATGTACTATTTGTGCAAGGTGCTGAACTTCAAGCCTGAAAAGCTGAATTTCTTTGTTTATCCACAGACACAAACAGCATGAACCTCACCACTCCTAGCTTACCAGTCATAACCTTTGCCTGGAGAGATCACGTTATTTTGAAAGACTAATGATTTTAGTCTCCAGAATTTTGATCCGTCTCAATTAGTGATAATAAAACTTAACAAGAGATCTAGCATAATTCGTAAGTCCTGTTCTGTCTAGAGCTCTACTAGAAAAAAAACCAATCAGTTCTGCAAACCTCAACTTAAAAATATCTTTCCAAACAAACTCAACCTGAAAGATGAGAATGCTTGTTTGAAACCATTCTCAGCCACAACGGTCGTATCCAGATGTGCATGAACGTTTGGTTATCGGGTACAACTAGTGGCGGCACACCTTGTGCCACTGCTAGTTGTCCCCAGGGAACGTCTGTGCACTCGTGTGCAGCAAGCTACCCTGGGTGGGGTAGGGGAAGCTGTGGCCAGCACTGGTCTGGCTCCAGCAACTTTACCTGGGGTCCTGGGGCCCTTCCAGGATTGCAGCAGCAGTGATCCTGTTCTCATGAAGCCTGGACAGCAGTGAGGCATGGCTCCAGTTGGCCAGGCTCTTGCTTTGAGTGGCACATGCTGTCACCTCATGCACCACTCCACTTTTTTTTGACCCCTGGCTTTCCCTCTGCACTACTCTCCTGCAGCGTGGAGAACAGAATGCGAGGTATGTGGTGCACAACTGTGCTCGTCTGGACGTGGCCAACATTTACATTACTGTGAAGCTATAGAAACAAAGAAAGTCTGTCTCTAAGATGCTTCTGCATCTTTTCAACTGCCCTCTTCTATCTTCTCCTTACCACATCCATCAGATTTTTTTTTCAAGGATACAACAACATTTTACTGACAAAATCTGGTACTGCAGATGGAGCAATTCAATACAGCTATCTGTTTACATTTAATCAAAACAATAAATGCTTTATAATTAGATATATGACAGTTATATAAGCTTTGTATCTGGGCCAGAGTTCAGTTCTTGCGAGCACTGGGGGAGGAAGCAAATATTTAATTTAGTATTTTTGCTTTTATATTTGCTTATAAGGGAACTCAAGTTTCTGATAGACAGAAGCAATTACTATTCAATATCTAACATTAGCCAATATTTTCAAAATCAAAATCAATGCATATATTTAGTGGTCTGCAGTAGCAGAACCATTTGCTATTGGGCGATTCCTAAGCACAAGTGAACTGAGGCTAAGGTGTTACCAGCAGTCTTAGCTCAACTGCGGTGTTTTTTATGGGTTTAAATTCTAAACCTTAATATTATTTCAACCTGTTTTGTATTAAAGTTCTTTGCTATGAAGGTCATGTCCTCTGCATTATTTAGTTTTGCAGTTACACTGTAATCAGGTCTCTTTAGGCTTGTATTTCTTGTTTAAACCTCCTTTTGCAGCAATTTTACACAGCAAATATAATAAACATCAATAAAAAGACACAAAATGGAGGTCAATAGAGAACTATATCCAAATTTTCCCAGAACAGAAAAAAGTGTATGCCAGCAAGGAAGTCTGCCAGGAAGGGATTTTTATTTTTTTAATTTAGGACTATCCTGACTCTGTGTCAAGGTAAGGATCTCAAAACTATTATGATTGTCATCTTGCTTAAAACTGGCCTGCTCCAGCATTTCACAAATTGAGAGCTCCATTGTGCTTTTAATGTACTAGTCTGGGAGAAGATGGGGCTGCTCTGCCCAAACAAGAGTCCTGGGAGGCTGTGAGCATAACACCTCTAGGCAAGGTACAGACATTGCACTTTTACCAATGTAAGTGATCAAAAACTGGTCTGTACCCATAACAGAATAGAAGTTTGGCGCACAGACTGGTGTAAAAATGGCAGAACCCAGTCTAAGATTTGCCACCCTGCAAGAAAGGGCGAACATGTTTTCTGTTCACTACTGATCTAAACAACATTTCTTACAGAAAACTGTGCAACTTAGATTGATTCTGCTTTGGGCTTTTGAATGTCTGTACCTAGCCCTTTGGTCTTGCCGGCACATGGGCCGTGAGCATGCTTGCTGCTGCATCCCCTAAATTGGATACAGCTCACACCCAACTTAGAACTCGGTAATGGAGACTTAGCCCCGACTCTTCTCTACAGTGAGCATCTGAAGTGCGATGGTGATAATATAAAGCAGAGAAGAATCCTGAGCAAAATCCTAGTCCCAACGAAGTCAATGTACTTTTTACAACAACTTCATTGAAATCAGGGTTTTACTGCTTGCATTTAACAGTGGACAGAGACTATATTTGGGGATACAGTGTTCTCTCATGCATCCATGCATAAAGGTTGTTCATAGTTCAACTGTGAATTTCCAGCATAAGGTGGAGGATCTCACTAATTTCTACGCAATTCCACTTCAAGAGTGGCATACAGAAGACAGAGAGCCAGAAATTCTGATTCACAGAAGGTTATTTTTCCTCTTAGACATCCTAAACCAAGGAACAACCCCTCCAATGCAGCCCAGGTTGTAATGTGCAAAGTCCATAGACTCAGAAGGTTATAATCAAAGAATACATACATCAAGTTTCTAAAAGGTTCTCTCTCTCCTTTTTTAAACAGAAAAAACTACAGAGAATAGGATGGGGTTCAAAAACTACAAGAATAGGATGGGGCTCAACATAGACTAATGCAGGGTGCTGCACCTTGGGAGAAGGAATCCACAGCATGCATACAGGCTGGGGAGTTCCCTTCTTGGAAGCACAGAGGCAGAAAGGGATCTCGGAGTCATTACTGACTCCAAGATGAACATGAGCTGTCAATGCCAGACCGCAGCCAGCAAGGCCAGCCATACTTTGTCACGCATCCAAAGGTGCATCTCAAGCCGGTCCAGAGAGGTGCTACTCCCCCTCTATGCTACTTCGATCAGGCCGCAGTTGGAGTACTGCGTCCAGTACTGGGCACTGCACTTCAAAAGGGATGTGGCCAGCTTGGAGAGGGTTCAGAGGAGGGCCACCCGCTTGGCGAGAGGGCAGCAGGACAGGCCCTACGAGGAGAGACTGAAGGACCCGAACTTGTTCAGCCTCAGCAAGAGGAGGCTGAGAGGGGACCTGGTGGCTGTTTACAAGCTCATCAGGGGGGATCAACAAATAGGCAGAGCTCTTTTCTCCCCAGCACCACCTGGGGTGACGAGGAACAACAGTCATAAACTAATGGAGAACAGGTTTTGGTGGGAGATCAGAAGGCAATATTTTACAGTTAGGGTGGCCAAAATCTGGAACCAACTTTCCAGGGGAGTGGTCCTCGTCCCTACCTTGGGCATATTCAAGAGGAGGTTGGACGATCACCTGTCTGGGGTCTTGTGAACCCAGCATTCATTCCTGCCTGCGGCAGGGGGTCAGGCTAGATGATCTGTTCAGGTCCCTCCTGGCCCTAGCTACTATGATACTATGCTACAGTATGAGGAAAAGTTCCAAGGCTGATTATAATTTTGAACAGTCAAACAGTGAATTCTTCATAACAATGCTCATGGGCTGCACACCTGTGGCATTTACTTTTAAATGTTTTACAATGTATGCATGTGTGCTTTATGACTAATGTAAACACACAGAGGTGGTGCAACACACCTGAACTGAAATTACAAAAGGACCCATAGCCTTTTCATTTCTTACCTTTTAAGGGTTTGCAATCATGATACTGACAATACTGTACCATAGGTATTGTAGGTAGCATTCATATACAGTACAATATAGATAGAAAACATAATTAATAAAGTTGATAAAATGAGGAGTAAAATTACTCGCTTAAGAAATAAATTAAGCTCTGTACTTTTTAAGATGGATTTTTTTTTCTAAGTGTATTTGCATAGCTTTTTATTTTTTGAATCTTTTACTTATATGTGGTACATAATGGCCAGTATAATATTTACCTCTGTCAAAGTTCAACAAGAAGATTAAATGGAAAGATTGTCATTGACTTCAGCAGTTTTAGGATTGGGCCCAATATTAAATTTAGGTTAAGATTTCTTTTTTGAAAAGGAATCTAAAACCAATTCTGGTAGACTCCAGAGAAATTCAGACTAACCGTTTTCAGATCTTTTCTGTTCAACATGATTTAAACCATTTGTGCTGTAAAACCAACACAGAGATTTACAATGGAATTCAATCCACAAACACTAACCACTTTAGTATACCAGTATATTAAAATGCTCCATGAGTTTCAAGACTCATCTTATGGACTAAATTATGGCTAATTGTACCAGAAAATTTGATTAGCAATGACAGTTTATACATTTCCTCCTTTCTGTCATGCTGATTTAAATGATGAGTCCAGCAAAGGAAAACACAATGGGCTAAATTCATGCCTGGTGTAGCACCACTGAGGTCTACTTATATCAGGGATTAATACAATTCAATTTAACGAATCAAACTGACAAATGTAAAACAGGAGTTCAGTATTAGTAAAAGAATACCATTGTTCCAGTTAACAAAGAGTACATAGGCTGCATTTTGAAAGATATCAGTGAGAGTAAACAAGTACTAATTTTAAGATTACTGGAGGAGAAAAAAAGGTAAAATGAAAGAATGGAAAATTGTCTATTACCTATGACTGTTTAAAATTTAGAAAATACCAAACTATCAATGTATTTATACATGCTGATGCAAATGAAGACACAGGAAAAAATGGGCATTTTGCCAGTAAGGAAAATATCTACAGCTTTATTAAATTAAAAAAAAAAATCTAACATTAATCCCTTTAGGCAAATGATCTCCACAAGTCGGTGAGGAACACTGGCATCCTTTCGCCATAGCCAGAGGGGAAATATCAAGCAGGTCCATAACCCATTTTTGAGAGACCAACTCTCCCCTGATGGTGGGATAAAGAGTATAAGAACTGTGTACAGCTCTTAAGTAGGTGAGGTCAATTAAACCCATCTGGACTACCCAACTCCTTTGGCAGGCCTAAGGCTGAAAAGCTATCAAAAAAGGAAAGACATTTGTACTGTAACTCCAAGCAAAGAGAAATACATCATTAACCCTTTAGCCTTCACACATGGTATTTTCTACCTAAAATAGACATAACACTTTGTCCAAAATTTGCCAAATGCAACATGTGCTATGACTAATTAATTAGTCTGTCCTTTGAAAATGGAAAAAAACACAAGTAAAACACATGGAAATTAAAATGCATAAACCAGTTCATAGATCTCTTTGCTGCAACAAAGGCAAATCTTTCCTGCCAACTTAGGAACAATGGCAAAATCCCTACTTGGGAGCAGCATCTTGCAAGATGATCCAAATTCAGGTTTGAAAGCTATTGCCTAACTTAGTGAGGAGGGTTTTAAACAAGGCTCGCAGTGGGGTGAAGAACAAAGTCCTGAGATAAGTGAAGAAGTGGGAGACCTGAAGGAAGCACAAAAATGAAGAAGTAACAGGGAAGGCCTCCTCATTCTTCCTAAGAAAGTAGGGCAATGAGCTAGTTACCTCAGGTGTCTGTACACGAACGCACTGAGGCTGGTAAAACGAGCAGGAAATATTGGAAGTCCTCCCACAGTCAAGGAACTATGACATGACTGGAATAACAGAGACTTGGTGGGATAGCTCGCATAATTGGAGCACTGTCCAGGACAAACTGTCCAGGAAGGCCAAGCAGGGGAGAAGAGGAGAAGCTGTGCTGTATGTAAAGGAGCTGTATGATTGTTCAGAGCTCTAGTATGAAATTGGATATAGGCCTTTTGAAAGTCTCTGGGTTAAGGTTGGAGGGGACAGCAACAAAGGTGATGTTGTGATGGGTGTCTGCTATAGACCACCAGACCAGGAGGATGAGGTAAATGAGGTTTATTTCACACAACTAGCAGAAGTTTCCAGATAATAGGCCCTGGTTCTCATGGGGGGACTTCATTCACCCTGACATCTGCTGGGAGGAAAATACACCAGTGCATATGCAATCCAGGAAGTGCCTGCAAAACACTGGAGACAACCTCTTAGTAGAAGTATTGGAGAGACCAACCAGAGGCCAGGCTCTTCTTGACCTGCTGCTCACAAACAGGGAAGAATTGGTGGGGAGTGTAGACATGGATGGCAACTTGGGTAGCAGTGACCACGAGATGATCAAGTTCAGGATCCTGACAAAAGGAAGAAAGGAGAGCAACAGAGTATGGAACCTGGACTTTGTAAAACCAGACTCTGACTTCCTAAGGGAACTGATAAGCAGGATCCTCTGGGAAGCCAGTCTGAGGGGGAAAGGAGTCCAGGAGACCTGGCTGTATTTTAAAGAAACCTTGATGAGGCTGCAGGAACAAACCATCCCAATGTGCACGAAGAATAGCAAATATGGCAGATGACCAGCTTGGCTTAGCAGAGAACTCTTTGGTGATCTTAAACACAAAAAGGAAGCTTACAAAAAGTGAAAGCTTGGACAGATGACTAGGAACAAGTATAAGAATATTGCTTAGGCATGCAGGGATGAGGTCAGGAAGGCCATTCATGTGGGGCACATGAGTTAAAAGAAGAGGCTAAGGGAACTGGGCTTATTTAGCCTAAAGAAAAGAAGACTGAAGGGGGGATTTAATAGCCTTCAACTACCTGAAGGGTGATTACAGAAAGGATGGGGCTAGACTGTTCTCAGTGGTGGCAGATGACAGAATAAGGAGCAATGGTCTCAAGTTGCAGCAAGAGAGGTTTAGGTTGTATATTAGGAAAAACTCTCACTAAGAGGGTGGTGAAGCACTGGAACAGGTTATCCAGAGAGGTTGTGGAATCTCTACCCTTGGAGGTTTTTATGGCCTGGTTTGACAAAGCCTTGGCTGGGATGATCTAGCTGGCGATGGCCCTGCTTTGGGCAGGGGGTTGTACTAGATGACCTCCTGAGGTTCCTTCCAACCCTAATTTTCTATGATTCTGTGTCTGACAGTCTGGCAAAAGCTGAAAGCTGCTATGAAAGAACAATCTTGCTCTGTGGGGGAAAGCTGTCCTGGGAGACCTGCATAGCTAAGGTGAGCGCACCCCAGTTCAGGACTGGAGTATAGTTTTCCCCCTATCAGACTTTGGTACTTTAAGATGTTTTTAATCTGTTGTTTAATACACAGAGAGCATTCAACAAGTTTTATGAAAAGCCTATCTTGATTTCATCAGGCAGTCCAAGTACAGATCTTGTGTTTGTGTAATCTCTCTTGGCCAAACAGCTAGGGCCAAATTGTGCCCTCAGTTACACCCATGTGATCCCACTGACATCATAGGGCAGGACTTGGCCCCTGACTTGCATTACATACTCTCTTTATGCTCCAGAAATTATGTAATTCTGTTTATTGCAAACATTACATTTTTTAAACTATTTGCTCATTTATATAACACTGTCCTGCTTTTTTATTTACTAAAGGTTTGAAAGATACAGAAAAGGCTGACTATTTTACAGCTATTACATTACACAGGTAATGAATGCTTGATACGTGCCTGGAGTAAACAGTTCTTAAAGAAAATCCTACTTACATAAACAAACAAATAAATAATCCTACTTAAATAAAATAATACTGCCATTTAACATCTTGGCAATAGTAGTATCTGAGACTAACCATGTGATAAAAATACCTCAGGGATCAGGACCTAAATATGGAGCATTAAGAGACAATTAAAAGTTATTAGTATTGTGATGACTGGGGCACAGAAAAACTCTCACACTGAGAAATGAAAAAGGCAGGGACTGTTGACATTAGGTGATGAATACAAGGCATGTGAAAAATGTACACTTAAATGGTATACAGATAGTAGAACTGTTTCTATTCTGCTTGTCTCATAACAAAAGAACAAGATGGTATTGGATACAACTGAAAGTTAGCAAATTCAAAACTTGTAAAAGAAAACACTTTTTCCACTCACAGGTAATTAGATTTTGGCTTTGGTATCAACAATTTAACAAGATTCAAAAAAGAGATTGAGCACTTATATGGATATATAAACATACACATGGGTATACAATATATACAATAATCGTTAATGCCATTAATTATTTTAAATAACAAAGTTTAAATAATTTCTCTTTATTAGAGCTAAGATTAAACCTTAATAAGGAGCAGATTACCCCCAAAAATACCTACTGTGGAGTTCCTTATACCTTCTGAAGCATCTGGAGGCACTCTGCTGAACTAACGGACCATGCTTGGACCCAGTAGGCAATCCTGTGATCCTACTATGTCCCTGGAGGTTACCTGGCTCTAGTCAATGCCAGTGTTCTCCATATGTTATAAGAGGCATACACACAGGTTTTTTTCTTGAATGGACTGTATATCACTTCCAGAGGAAAGTGATGCAGCCATACCAAGCCCACACCGGTAAAATTTTATAATACATGACACCAAATCAAATATGACATTCTAATATTCAGGCATATTTTCAAAAGCACTAAAACAGAGAAAATTATTTAAAATATCTCTAGCCATACACAGAAGTTACTTGGTGCAAATATATGAGACACAGTAATAAAAACAAGACAAGTTTTAAAGTTCAGTTTAGACTAGTATCCGCTGCTATATAAACACATAAAATATAAGCATTTTTTTTTTTACTGGAGATTAGGCAAATCCTAATAGCCACATACAATCGTTGTCAACTTGTATAAAAAAATCCTCCTGCTGAAGTAGTTCCACAGAAGTCATTACCACCCCTCCCTGTATAGTTTATAGCATACTGATTTGTATGGAATTACTTTACTGCTACTTAAGGTAGATAAATATGTTAAAAGCAGATTCATAGATTTAACAATTTGGAGATGAGGAGAAATAGGAAAGCAGTAAAAAAAGAAGGGGGAGAAGGAAGGAGATAACTCTTTGAAAATGGTGCATATAATACAAAATGTCTCTATGAGATCTTTCACAGTATCTGAATGTCTGGCAGAATCTCCCAGTAGAAGACATAATACCTGCCTCCATTTGAGAGAGAGATTTTTCCCCCTAATTGGTGGTAACCAATTGAAATTTCTACTCCAAGATGATGAAATATATCTGAGGAAATTTTCTATGCTATGGCACAATAAATGCCTTCAGACATCTGGGTTTTAGTTGTTGCTTGTTATGCTTTTACAAATGCTCCAAAGATAACAAACAACGGAATATAGAATACTTACCTCAAAACTGACCGGTATGTTGCGCTTCAAAGCAATTTCAAACACTACACTGATCTCGGATTTGTTTGCGTCTTTATCTTCTTCTGTTTCTTTTCCTCCCTCTCCATTCTGGATCATGAAAAAAACATAAATTATGTTAAAATTCTTACCTTAAAGAAGTAAGATGAATATGATTTCTTTTAATGCCTCTTTAAGTCTACTGACTGTATTTTCCCTAAAATAATATTATAAACAGCAAATTTCTTAGTTTGCTTAAAGTGATATAATATTTTTCTGTATTTCAAAAATTCTAGTTACAATTATTTAGTGATTTGAAAAAAAAGTTTCATGTTTGTGAAATGCCTTAGGCTTCCGTGAGGCTTCCACAGTGAAACTTGCTCTTATAACCGCCTACTAACTGCTGTTGCCTATCTGAACAGGCGTTCAATTTTTGGACCCTACAAGCATTCCTGTCTCTACAAATCAAGGCATGTTATATCTTTACTTCAGCTTTTAACTACCAGTACTTTCAAGCTGTTTGTCTAAGAACTAAAAGGTCCTTAAAGTTTTCAACCTTGGATCTTCCCCTTACCTGCGAGTTCAAGCCAGACTTTCGACTCTAGACTGGAGGTCATAAATTTCAAGGAAATTACTACCTAATTTACCAGACTGCCAGCAGCTGGGGCTCCTACCAAACAGATAACTAAGACTGATTTAACTCTTTAGCCAGAAGCACAACCATCAAAAGTCTAAAAGTATACTATAGTTGTAAAACTGATACAGAGAACTGTCAGGTTCTTCACAAGGACTATAAAATATAGTAATAACTTATTAACCCTTTAAAAACAATTTATACTTTAAGTTTAATAAAAAGTGTGATCCAAATCTAATGGCAGCAAACACCTAAAATGGACAGGCATAGAAAGCTTTGATTTACCCTTCAAACAGTCAAAAAACAAATGCCTACAAAGAGTAAAAAACATTCATTTTATTTTCTGACACAGGCTTTGACTCTGTCAATGCTATTCAATATATTTACAAATGAACTGAAAGAAAACACAAAATCATTGCTTGTAAAGTCTGCAGATGATACAAAAATTGCTGGAGTGGCAGACAACAAGGATTAATTTCTCATTAATCTACCAGAGAAAGGCTAGCAAGATCTAAGGGATGAAAACTGAAGGTAGACAAATTCAGACTGTAAACAAGATGCAATATATATGTTTTTTACAGTGACAATAGTAAAACACTGGTACAACTTACCTTTGGATGTGATGGACTCTATATCACTTGAAGTTTTTAAGCAGAGCCTTTCTAGTCTCTTTAGATATACTCTAGCTTAAGCCAAAGCTTTTTGCTTGATGTTAGAATTACTAGGTAAAATTCTATGGCTTGTGTTGGACTACATGCTCACAATGACTGCTTTAACATTTCTGAATCCAGGAATATTTTTTCATGCTACACAATACAAAGCACAGTTATGGATGCAGTTCAAGTAAATTATTAGGTATTGTCCTTTGTACTGAACAACAGTCAGTCCCAAGCCTCATTCATCAAACACCTTTTCTAAACTTATTAAGATAAAGTGATTGAATCGATGGTTATGGACAGATTATTGGAATGTCTAAAGACTCACTAGTTTAAATGTGACCATGTCACAGTACTGCACCTCTTTGCTCTCCATTCCTTTTTTAAGCATTTCTTCTGCTAGTTGGCACGGTATTTGGCAACTACACAGCAATTCTTTCATTAATGCAGGTTCAGATACCCCTACGTTCTCCAACTTCTTTCTGCTGATAACTTAGTGCTTTACCCACACTTACAAAATGTAATATCAAGCCCATAAAGTTTATCTTCAGTGCTTTAATATGTATAGAAGATTTTGTGCCTAGCATATTAAATAATACTATCATAAACTGAAAGTATAGAGAAATCTTTATTAAACCATCACCAGCTTATGAAGACCAAAAAGTGACCCTATTTATTGTGCTCCATACAGAGAAATATTTGGTACCCATCTAAGAAAATCTATATTCTAGGCCAACATTACAATTCAGATGCTCAAATACCACAGGAATGTGTGTGTGTGGGGGGGGGGGGGTGTCCCTGGCATTTAATTTATACGATCTGGAAGTATATCCTATTGTGAAGATGATGCAAGAAGTCTCTAAGACAGTAATTCTCAACAAAGATACCAAAAGACCCTTCGGTGCAGTGAGATCTTTGTAACGGTTTGTAATGCAAAGCAGTCATGGTGACACAGCTGGGCACCCAAGACAGCTGCCACACGTAGAGGCAGCAGTGACTTCCTGTTGCTACTATTGCCACGATCACACAACTGTGGTAGCACTCTTTTTTTTCCACTCTACCTACCCCAAGTAAGCACCCAGGGTGCCTGCGCCAGTCACCCTGCCTTAGTTACGCCACTGCCATAGAGTGCTGCACAATATTAGTGTGCCAACACCAACACATGGTTCACAAGATAAACCCGCAGATTTCAAATAGGAATCTATAGTGTCAAAAACACTTGGACGCGCTGTAATCTTTCTGGGGTTGATTTTTTTTTGCAACAGAAGAATTGCTCTATTATTTCTCCGTAGTCAAAAATTGAGTAAAAGTAAAGATCTGGCATTTTCCTAGAGTCTAATAAGGTTGAGAAACACTGCTATAGGAGTATAGTATTCACCAAATTGCAAGTAGTATCAATGTTACTTCTAAAATGAGAGTGGCCATTCACATGGCCACAAAAACTTAGCTCTAAAATGGAGACAGTATGTAACTAGGGAGGGGAGGGGGGAGAATTTCCCATCTGAGCATGTTACAATTATTAATGTATAGCGTGGACACACAAATACTTGGAACCCTTTCAAAAGGGGAAGTTTCAAGAGGGCAGCAGCTGCTATGTTTTAGCTGTTAGATATGAGCAAGCTGAGAATGACTGAAATGGAGCAAACTGTCTCCCACTGTAACCCTGGATGAAGGAGTGTTAAAGTTGGAGCAAGTTTCCTTCATTTGAATCATTTTCAGCTCACTCACATACTATAATGAAAATGTACCAGCTGCTGCCCTTTTGAAACATTCCCCTTCTAAAAGAACTCCAAGGCTGCTTACAGACATGGAAAAAAACCAAACAAACAGCGCTTTACTTTCAGCTCACTGTGCCCCTGCACTGAGCGCAGGACATGCACAAAAGACACACTGCATCAGTTTGACCCAGCTCGCCCAGCATCTGTATAGCTCACGCGCTTCAGCGGGGCTTTTTGGCACTTTTATTTAAGATCTGAGATAAAAGCACCAAAAAGTGCTGCTGAAGTGCGCAAGCTACACAGACACTGAGGACTCGGGTGAAACTGATGCGATGCCTCTTCCAGTAAAGTGCTGTGTTCCCCCCCACCCTCCCCCCAGCACACATCTGTCAGCAACCCAAGTGTTCACGTGTCCACACACTATGTGCCCGCGTTACACTCCAAGGAAAGAACTACTGATCATATTTTTCAAATGAGGAACAGAGAACATTGCTCAGGGTGAGACAGGAGGCTTGTAACAAAGCAGAATTGAACACAAACACATGCTAGACTCCTGACCGAGATCAGTCCAGCCGCCTTTTCCTTAAATCTCGATACCTCACTAAGGCATCACTCAGTTCTCATTTCACAATACTGTCTCCATAACTCATATTTGGGGGTAGGGGAGTAGTTTCCTTTATCTCTCTCAACTCATGTAGTCAGTTAGGTTAAGACAATTCTTTGGAATCATCCAAGCACAGGGCGGCACCAGCCTTTTCCTGGCAGCTGCGCTATATGTCTTCTGGCCAAACATACTTATTTGGCCAGACTGGGAGCACTGCGCCTCTGCAGGTGAGAGCAGAGCGGACTCAGCTGTGTGGGGCAGGAAGCAGCAGCCCAGGGAGGAAGCGGGGGGCTTGACAGGGGTGATGCTGGGAGGGGTGGCTACGGGGGGGGCTAAGGTGAATTTTGGGACCCCCTAAGCTCCCCCTTCTATCTAAGCAGCTGAAATTTTATTGCCTAAAAGTAAAAAGTCTGTGCAGCCACATCTCCAAGCACCTAATTTGTGCCCACAATCCTAATATGGCTCAATCTGGATTCCCAAAGAGGAACCCGTCTTTCTCAAAATGTGTCCCTTCCTGTTTATGTTTCTCCTGGCTAACTAGGGATTTCATAAGTTTAACTATCCAATTTGTGGAAGGTGGTGAAGAAAAGGATGAAGTTATTATAGTAAATCAGATCTGGGCAGGAAACAAATGAGGAGAATTAGACCAAAATTAAAGATTTTTGGAGTTGTCACAGAATAGCTTTTCTCCTGCTTGAAGCCTGGACATCCTAAGGGACCTGTTCTAACCTCATATCAAGAGGCAGACAGATCAGGTTCTTACTGCTGTTAGGTTAAACATTTTTCTAAGATTTACACGAATAGACTATGAAGAAATTAACATCTAAACAGATCTACCCATATTATTTATGTAATTTATTTTCCATTACTACCTATTATTACTGGTATATAGACTTAGTTCTTAGCAGTTTACTGTGTGGGACTAAAAATGTCAGTAACTAAAATATGTTAACCACAAGTGTAACATAAGTGAAGTCTTCCTGTCCTTGACAACAGGCATCTGGAAGTTAAGGACCCCTCTTACAAATATATTAATATTAACAAAACCCAAAAATGCACTGAACTAAGAAATGTTGCTCACTAATTCAACTTTACAACCTAGGCTTCTGAAGGTAAGTCTTTGCACAACTATTTCTTTGGAAGAGATGAGAAAAGGAAGAAATAAACCTAACTCAAGATCATTCTGTCGAGCACATCTTCCTTTTTTTTTTTTTTTTTAAGATTTCTAACTATTCTTTTTAACTGGATTTGGAAAAGGAATGATGGCAGAATGAAAGGGGGGGGTTTCAGACTCTCCTTTGATCATAAGGAAGACTACTAAGGTATGGTACTGGAGTAGTAAAAGGAATATAAGCAGCACAATTGTCCTTTTTGATACAGAAAATTCTCTCTGGTCTTAAATGGCACCTCAAAAGAAATCAAACAATAAACTGTGGGTAAGCTTTTTAGATTATTGCTCTATACAGGCTCTTGATAGGATTGGGCAAAAAAAGAGTGCAAGGAGAGCTTCCTTTATCTTCTAAGGATACTTGTTTAATTCCTTAGCAATGTTGTTGCTATAGAGATTTTCATTTCCAAAGTTACTTGTGAGATGGGGGGGAGGGGTTGCTTAGATATTCTTTAAAATATGTAGGAATATTTTCATTTTTAAAGTTATGAAAGCTTTGACCATTACAACACTGAAGGAAACTAATGATCCACTGAGGGACCAACAGGCCAAAAAACCTAAACCCATCTGACAGCTGTTCAGTGGTCTGTACAAAGTAATTTAGTGAGCTCAGTCAGGTTCCTAAAGCACAAGCACAACAAAAATACAAGTCACTATTTGGCAACCTTGCTGATATTCTGAAATGTATTAGAATAAGTAGTAACTTGTTAAGACAGAGACTGATTTAATCTGTAAAGCACATTCAATAATATTATTATTAATATTAGTATTATTAATAATTCAAGAATTAATTAAATATTTCAGTGAGGCCACAAATTAAATGGGCCTTTTCTGTACTTTCCAGAGGTGATCACATATCCTTTCTATGTAGCTGCTTTAGTTTCCAAATGAAATACTTGCTCTTGGCAATTAGAATTTTAGTCTGTTCGATTCCTTGCTTCATACCACTTCCTTCAGCATTGGGCTGTTGAAATAAATATATTCTTATATCTATATTTGGTTGCCTTCAGTATTGGTCTGCAGCTTAGTTATAATTACATCCAAGTGAATTCATCACTATAAAAATTGAAAACTAAAAAGTAAGCTGTAACTAGTTTTATAAAGAACCATGTTACCATACCCCTTGTGCTTATCCGTATTTTTAGAGTTGAGGTAATTTGGCCTTCAGTATTTCCACCCACAAGCTACACCTTTTCTTCCAATTACTATGATTCCACATATTTCCCTTCCCCTCTCAGCTTCCAGATAACTTTATTATTTTATTAATGTTTTGTAATATAAAAAGAACCTTGTTTTTTTCATCACTTGAATTTAAAATAGTTTTCATTTACAAATTGAAATTAGAGCCTGTTCTAGTTTCAAAAAAATGTTAAATATATATGTGCAAACAATGCAGAGAAACATGGATGTTTAAAAAAAAACCCGATAACTGAAAATGCACTGAATTGTTATTTTTCTACAACCTTACTCTATGATGCAAGAATCCAAATGTGGGATTTGGTACCCAAGTTTGAAAATTAGCCTCAGTACGTTTTTAACCACGAACCTGAGGTAATTTTTCTGGGATAGGTTCATTCTGGAGAGCTTGAAGGGCCTTCATTGCAGCATTGTGTCTAGCAGCTTGACGAGTCTTTCCTTCACCAAAAAACTCACTGTTGCCAACAGTCAACTGGACATAGAAAATTTTAGGCACTGGGCAGTGATACCTAGGAAGAAGTCATGAATAGGTTAATACATTGCTATGAGTAAAAAATGAACAATATAATTTATGAAAACTGAATGTGAATTTTATTTAAGATACAGTAGTAACTATGATAGACAATATGACTTTTGAGTCGCAGCATAGGACAAAGATCCAAACATATGATGCCGTCTTGTGAGCCTCTAACAATCTTGCCTGTAACTCAAACTTGTCATCTCGAGATCGCTAACATGGCCTTGTAACTCTCCTTTTAAGGCAAGTCAAGCATCCAGTGCTAACCTATTTCCAGCGTCATCCCAGAGGAATGCTGGGAATAGTAGTTGTTGAGGCTGGTAAGAGTTGGAGACTCCTGTGCAAATTATACTGGAAAAGTCCTGGGCTATCTAAAAGTGGCTCCTTTCCCTCACAAGAAAGAGATATGGAAGAAGAAGGAGGCCAAGTTCTCTTCAGTAAGGGCTCAGAAATGTTCCTGGGTAGCAGCAGCTGCTGGAGAGGCTGCAAAGAGAACCAGAGACCCAGACAAAAGACTAAGAAGGGAGATTTGGTATTGAGCATATTTGTAACTGAAATTGCAGGGAGGGCAAAGAAACTAGTTATTGTAGGAAGAAGTTTGGAATTAGGATGCAGAGAAGTTTTTGGATAGAGTGCCTGCATCCTTTTTTTTGGAGCTCAAATCAGAGCTTCTAGCACACTATGGAAAAAAAACCTCTCCTCCCTTATCATAATGCCTGAGTATTTCTAAAGTACTATAAATAGAAATAACAGCCACTACTGTAGGTAGATTACAGGGTTTGTCTGAATATGTCCTAGAAGACAGCAGGGGAAAACTAAGGTAAAGAAGTTAAATATTCTGACTCAAGTGACTATCATAACCCAAACTTTTCCACAGTGATATTTTTATTCATACCGTTAAATCCCACACTTACGTGTTCTATAGTAAAGTAACTAAAACAACCCGCTTCCCTCCTTTAGCAAGAATGGAAAAAAGAGAGAGGATGTTGCTATTTTTGGCATTGAAAGGTGCCATATTGCGAAGACTGCTAACACAAGAATCTAAGTAGCTAAATAAACGGATGGGTAGATCTTCAGTGTCTATAGAGAGGGAGGCATTTTTTCCTTGAACTAGAAAACCTGATTCAGCTAATTAGATGAAGATAATTAACTCCTAGCCTTTAATGGAAAGCAAAAAATAGCTAGTAATATGGTTGTTCACTTGTTTGTTTTTTTTTATAGACAATTGTGAATTGCCTCATGTTGAATGTTCCAGGGTTTTAATCCTCAGACAGTGGATCTTCTAACACTGCACATTCTTTCATGAAAAAAATGTATATATTAGAAGCGATATGTTTACCAAGTATATAAAATGTTTGAATAGTTGATGTAATGGTCAGTGTGAGAGACCCTGAAGGAGCAGCCTCAGCAGCAGGAGCTGCCCTTGCCCCCTAAGGTACAAACCAGGGGCTGGGAGAAGAAGAGACAGTGGAAAGAGCAGGGCACAGTATACTTAAGTTACTCTTAAGTGGCTCCAGCTAGATCAGCGATTCTCAACTTTTTTGGCCTCAAGGCCCCCCCCTTCCATATTTTTTCCTGAATTTCAATCTATCTCAGTTATTTTCAACTCGGGTGCCATGAAATTCAGAAAAAAACATGGAGTTATCTTTTTTAAACAGTATATCTCAGCATTGGTACAATTTCTTCTAGCAGGGAAATGGAATGTGTTTCATGTTTTGAAAATATATAAATGTATAGCTTTTCAGATGTAAGAGTAAATTTGTGCTGCCATTTTTAATACAGAAAAAAAGTATGCCCCAGGCATCAAAAGTTTAGGAACCACTGATCAATGGTTTATTTCACTGCCCCATAGATTATGACACATTTAATGTTGAATGGTTTTGTTTGTTAAGTGAAGCATTAACACACCTAGCTACCGAGGGCCAAGAGCTAGTTATACCCATTAGCTTTTTTGTGAATTTTGCCTGAATAAGGATGGTACATGATAGCCTAATTACTGAAGTTTACGGTAGAATTTCACCATTTGAAGCTAACATTAACGTTAAAAGTTACATGGAAACTTATTTTAGTTTAACTTCTTTTATTCAGCAGATACATAATTTGATCTGACATTGTTACGGCCTTAGAAACCATGAAGTGGATTTCTGATAAAAAAAAACATAGTGCATGTTATCTATGCAAGGTGAGCAACTATTACAGTGGCTGAAGATCAGTGGAGAATATAAGACCGTATCCCACACATTCAGTCACCATCTACATGCTGCGTGCATGTCAATTAAAGCAGTATTTTCTATCACTGGCTCTCCAATCTGGGCTCTGCCTATGGCTTTCTACAGACATTCAGTTTCTCCTGGAAGAGTCACTGCAGACCCAGGAGAAGCCACCAGTATATAGATGCTCAAACTTTTTCTCCCAGAATAAAAATGGTTGCTCCAGGAAAAAAATAACCTGGGAACAACCAGGGTTAAAACAGTCCCCAGCAGAGTCTATCCTGGGAGACTGAACATCTGTACATGCTGTAAGTGATTAAATGGTGTCTGTATGAAGTGAGGACCAACATAACACTGATAAATTCTGCCATTTGTAGAAGGGAACCTGCCATACAGAGCAGCAATTTTTCTAAGTTTTCACACCAGCACCAGGCAATCCTCACTTCTTTGCACATTTCTTTTGAAACAAGAGTTACTGTGGCATAGCAGCTGGCAGCTATGCAGGGATGGTGACCCATTTTATATAAAATGAATAGGCTTTCATTTTCATACCACGCAACAGAGGAGCATATGAACCGTAGTCCACTTTACAAACTTAGGTCCTACAAAACATCGTCTTTCAAAAAAAGGTGTACTTATGAAGTTATTTACAGTAAAAGCTGCCTTAACTGGCACCTTATAAGCCAGCATGCTCTATTAACCGGCATATTGGCTTGTAAGGTAAAAGCAAAACCTGACGTGCTCACTGTGGCACTTCTGGGTTCGCCGAGCCCCCACGGCCCAGGGCATAGCAGGCTGCGCGGGGCCCACCTTCCTGTTCCTTGGGGTCCACGGGAGGGGCGGTGATGCAGCGGGAGGGGCAGCGACAGGCGGCAAAGACACCTGTTTGGGCCTCTCAATTGACCAGCATATTTTATCTGGCACCCCCCCATCCCCCATGGGTGCGAGATAACAAAGGTTTTGCTGTATAAGGTAATAAGGAAAAGCGAAACTCACTTAGCCTGTGGCTCTACAGGCTCACGAAGCTCTCTGGCTTTGGCAGAGTAATTAGACTTTTGCATGATTTGGTTTCAACCCTTTTTGTCTGCCTGGTCTCAAGCAGAGGACAGATAGCATAAACACTGCCAGAAACATGTAAAGCAACACCTGAACTGCTCAGAGTGGAATACAACTGCTAGAATCCTGGCATCTGCATGGCATAGCAGAGTGTGGGAAGAGAGAGGAGAATGAGACTAGGGAGCAGGAAAAACTGGTTTAATCAGAGCCCCCAAGATAATAATGACGCTAACATCTGAAGACACAATGTAATGCTTGTTGTAAATCAAGGAGCATTATAAAATGAACAGTGCAACAAAAGATTAAGAGGCTGCCCTGAGAGAGGTTCTAGCTCTCCAACTCTATTTGTTGACCAGTAAGATTCTCCAGCACTTCAAGTTTGAGTAACTGTGCCAGAAAGGACTAAAAACAATAACTACAATTTGAGGGTGGGAGGGAAGTTGGATTACCACAATAAAGTAACAACATTTTCTAACACAAAGTGATAAAGTGCAAAAAAGTGCAATAAGGTGCAACATTTTCTATCACAAAAGTTTCCAAGCTACAGTTCTACAAATATTTGCCGAGTCTTCATTGATCTGCTTCAGTCGCAAAGCAAAGCAGGCAGGCAGTCTTCAGAGAGTAACGATGCAAATCATTACACACAATCTGTGGATTTACAGAAACTTTCAACTAGCTAAATGTAAAACAAACAAACAAACAGAAGTACTTAAGTACTTTTCTGCATCTCAGTCACAGTTTTCATTTTGTGTGAAATGAGCCATAATCAAACCCCCAGACAATACAAAGTAGGTGTATAGCAAGCAGATAAACCCATGCAAACTACAAAATAACAAGTGAATAGAATATAAACAAGTGGGGGCTTCTAGTAACAAAGCAAGATTTAGTACTAAACATATGAAGTTCTATATTTAGAAATGAATTAGATTAGAGCGGAAGGTCTTTCTGAAGCAGACACACATACTATTATATAAAGACTCTTTTCCACCTTTGTCTCCTTGATGATGTCCTAATATTAAACTTTTTGTGTAATTAGGAACTGTACACATCAAGGGAAGACCTTGGCTTACAGCATAAGTAACTGGGAGGTTTGAGATCTGTAAGAAGATCTAGAGAGTTTAATTGGCCTGTAACCTGGCATTTTAAACCAAATGTTCTGCTACATATGGCAAGTTCTACCCCACAAGTTCTCTCGCTGTGTAGAAGGCACACCCACCAGCTGGAGAAATTCCATTACAGGCACCTTCTGCCTTAAAACTAGTCGCATACTATTACAAAATGACCATTAACAAAGTCCAGCAGTATGCAAAAGTGTGGAAAACATAGATTTCTTCTTCAACAGCAGCAGAACGGCTCCTGCAATGAATGGTTCTGCACATTTAGTGACTATATAGACACAGCAACCTGAATAGTAATTTGCATGTTACCTATGTCTGACTCAACCATTCTTACAATGATACTGTCCCTTGATAACTGTGACTGCAAGGGACTCTCAATAACAAAAAAGACAACTAGAACATAAGGCCTATAAACTGCATGTAATAAAAGACACAAAAGCAGATATTCTGATTTGTCCACATATAGGTGTTGTTTCTTCGAATAGAAACCAGGTACGTATCAGCATTCATTCATTTCTCCAGCAGAATACATGCCCACTCAGGGAGAAAGATTTCAGGCTGCCACCTGTAAGATCTCCCTTGTGATAGAAACTCTCTTGTAACCTGTATTCTTCCCCCCATCTGGCCCAGGGAGGGGAGACAGTATGGAGAAATAAGACAATATTCTCCACCTCTTCCCCAGAGCAGGGACTGCTCAATTTGGGGAATGGGCTGGGGACTTTGCTCAGTTTTCCTTCTACTCCACTCTGGGAGACTGGGAGTGGAAGGTTGGAGGCTGCTCCCAGTACCTTCCCCAAACTGAGGGGTCTTTTCCCATTACTTTCCCATTACTTTTCCATTACTCCCTGGGGACAAGGGGGACTGAATTATTCTGGTCTGATGAAGACAAGAGCATCAGGGAAGAGGGGGCTGCAGGCTCAATTCCTATACATTCCTCCTCCTGGCAAAATTTCTGAAAAATTTCCACCACTAGAAATGAACACCTGTTTGTGGTCTTTATTTTCTCTCAGCCTTACAGAATCAGAGAGCCCCACATACAAGAGTATTTGCCTTTTAGCTGGCTCCACTGGTACTATTTAAGAAGGACAACCTGAAACTGGAAATTTGCTCTGTGCCTGTTACCTTGAATGCCAAGTTTAAGCAATAAACAACTGTTTATGGATAGTTATAAACCCCTGAAAATAGGGGTTCATAATAGAAATGCTGACAGACCCCTAACTAAGTTGGTGTGAGCGGGCGCCACTATAATTAAATAAATCACCAGGGTCTGCTGACAATTACAAAACTCATTTTGGTTTGCCACAGAGACAAACAAAATTTCTGTTCATTATAATTTTACTGGAATATGATGTCATAACGTGTACGCATACTGAAACAATCTGCTGCTTTTTTGGCCAAAATATTAATTGCATGTTAAGGAGCCCTTGGGGCCTCTTCCTTTTTTGCCATCAAATCCATACACACAAAGACAAATAAAGTATTAATATATAAGTTACATGTTCATACTGCATTTCCTGTATTTTTCTAGAGTCCTCAATGCATAAATGTTTTTGGTAAATATCTTAACTTAGAAAAAACAAGTGCAATTTGAGGCTCAAAGAGACTGGGAAATGTGTCTAGATATATTTCCCTTTTGACTAAGTAAGCTTCCTCACAATATTTTTTTCTTCCAAGCTTTTTCCAAACTATTTATATAGTGTGTTCTTATTGCTTCACTTCACAGTTCTTCCTGTATTAAAACTCTTTCCTCGATGTTCAGCTCCTCTTCAAGGCTCCCTGTTCTGATACTTAGCTTCCCTAATTTTAATACTAATTTAGCATCTGTCTTGTCTATGCCTGTCAAAAAAACATGAGCGACTCAATGATATTCCGCTTAATACCTATGTTCTCTATATATGTAAAAAAAGGTTTGTCTATTCCGCTTTTTTCTCAGTATCCTCTTCCCAATTTCATCTGACTAGCAGCTGGGGGCTGAGGGACTGGAACACTGAAACATTCACAGATATAGGCCACCTGCATGTGTTATGTTTCTACTAGGAGAATTAACATTCACCCAGTAGAAACCACAAATGTACAAACACTCATGTTGTTTCTCCCAGACCAAAAATGGCAGTTCTGAGGAAAAAAAATAACCCAAATCCAACCAGCCAGAAGTAGCTCCCAAGAGAAAGACTGTTTGTACACTTTCCAGAGGCTTAATTCTCCCTATTATCAGGAGTCAAGCAATAGGAAAAGGCTCCAGTGCCTTCTGAAGACCAGGGTCACGCAGTCTAGAGGAGTGGGGTAGCTGCTCCCACCCCTCCAACCTGACCTGATGCCTGGGAGGAGCAACCACAAGCTTCTCCTTGTTGGCAGCTCACACACTAGAGTTTCTGATGTGAAAAGTGGGCAGGGGGCTTCTTAGTCTGCTCAGCCCTCAGGTATCAGAAGCAGTACCACAAGTCCCCAGCTCAGTTCTCACACTGGAATTCCCAGTCTGAGACACAGGCAGGGGCTCTGCCCTGCTGCTCCTCTCCCCTCCTAGACTGGTCTCAGAGAGGAGGGGAGCAGCAGCCACTGCTCCCTGCCTCTTCTCCAAACTGGGCAGTCCTTGGTTTGGGGAAGAGGTTTGGGGGGGACAGGGGAGGGAGGTTGTCAGCTCCTTCTGGCTTCCCCTTGTTGCCCGGCTGGGCAACAGAGGTACAGGGCAGATTGTGAAGACTGGGAATTGGGCTCAGGGAGGCTGCCCCAAGCCCAGTTCCCAGACCCCGAGCTTTAAGTGCCACCTCTACCACACAGCTGGGTGGTGGGGTAGGGCTCTCAGGGGAAGGAAACCAGGGCTGGGGAAACTAATTCCATTCTGGTTCAAAGCCCAGGGGGCAGCACACACAGCAATTCAAAAGCCAGGGAGCCAGGTAGGGGAAGTCGTCTCTGGCCCTGCTTCCCTACATTTCTAGCTTTAAATCATCCTGTGTCTGGACTGTACAAAAAGAAATTTTAAATTCTGGGGGACTGCCTAATGATAGTCTGCCTCCTTCCCAGGCTATCAAATAAGGCTCCCCTTAGGACAAGGGTGGCCCCAGGGGTACCCTCTAGTGCCCCCTGAATGGAGAGCTCACCTATGTAGCTTTCCAGCTAATGGGCTAGAACACATGCATGCTCCAGCTCCTGGACTATTTTTCTCCTGGTAAGAATTTCAGAGCATTCCTTACCAGTAAAAATGAATGTCTATAGGCAACCCTAGAAAGCTAAAGGGTACTACACTCCTGAAGATCTCAGCTGCCTGTTACAAGGGCCATTCTACTTATGCTTCCTTTTGTCTTCTTCTCCCATACCAACACAGCCAAACTGGTAGTCCTACTGACACTGGTTACCCAATCTGCATTAATACTTGGTGATCCTTATATAGTTGGAAAATAAGGGTATTCAGAGGAATTAAAACAGTATTAACTTTACACATTTTTTTCTCTACAACTTTTGAAATTCCTCTAGGGGAACAAGTTGCTTAGTGCAGCTGTTCCCTGGCCATGCCCTACTTTCTAAGCAGCCTATTAGCCACATGGATCTTTTGCAGATGTGAGCAAGCTTTGGAGAAGGGGAAAGTCCAATGTGGCCACATTCCTCTCTACACAGTCCCCCTTAAAGGTTCTTTCTACAGGTTTACTCCCACAGATGGAAACAAATACAGACCTATTCTGTTGTCATTTCCGAGAACTAAAACCTACTAGTCTTGAATGAGTCTGCTGGTCCTCTAACAAACTACCTGTATATTTCCACAATGTCATTTTTACACTAAAGCAAGAAGACAATGCACTATACTTCATGTGTTGCCTCATTCATCCATTACTAAGTGCAAATTTACATTCAATAACTCTGTTTATACAACTAAGAACTGCTTGCTCTTTTTCTAATGCTGAATTCCCTTCCAGCACATATGCAAAGTTACAAGATTGTATTAATTACATCTACTTATCCCAGATTGCAATCCATTTTAAGGATAGATTAAAAATTAAAACTGAACCTCTGAGAATTTAAAATTAATAGTGTCATTGGATGTTTACAGACATGCTCTGGGCGGGGTGGGGGAGTGGTAAGGTGCTTTACTTAGCGCCGCTCTGGCAGCGGCGCTAATTAAAAGAACCTGCAGTGTCATGTGTGTCAGTGTCCCCGCAATGAAAAATGGTGGCAGGGCACTTTGACTAAAGCTCATTGAATGAACTTTAAAATGCCCAGCCACCATTTTTCAGCATGGGGACACTGATGCATGGGACTCTGGAGCAGGAGCCGGCAATTGTTTTGGGCTGAGGGCCACTTACCAAGTTATGGCAAGCTGTTGAGTGCCATGTGGCCCCACCCCTTGACGGGTGCCCCTCCCTCTGGTTGCCATCTTGTGACCAGAAGTCCCACCCCCTAACCTCTGACCTTTGCCACCATAAGTCCCTCCCCCTGCCCCTGCCAATATTTTTGTCTTGATACACATGTTTGATTAGTGTACATAGAAGTGATTGCACAATACCTTAAAATAATGTTTGAGTCGGCAGTGTGATGAAGCCATCAAAAAAGCCAGTGGCACTTTATCGTGCATCAGCAGATGCATGACGAATAGGTCCAGGGAGGTGATACTTCCCCTCTATCAGGTGCTGGTCAGACCACAGTTGGAGTACTGCGTGCAATTCTGGGCGCCACACTTCAAGAAGGATGCGGATAACCTGGAGAGGGTCCAGAGAAGGGCCACTCGTATGGTTAAGGGCCTGCAGACCAAGCCCTATGAGGAGAGACTAGAGAAACTGGACCTTTTCAGCCTCCGCAAGAGAAGGTTGAGAGGCGACCTTGTGGCTGCCTTTAAGTTCATCACGGGGGCACAGAAGGGAATTGGTGAGGTTTTATTCACCAAGGCGCCCCTGGGGGTTACAAGAAACAATGGCCACAAGCTAGCAGAGAGCAGATTTAGACTGGACATTAGGAAGAACTTCTTCACAGTTCGAGTGGCCAAGGTCTGGAACGGGCTTCCAAGGGAGGTGGTGCTCTCCCCTACCCTGGGGGTCTTCAAGAGGAGGTTAGATGAGTATCTAGCTGGGGTTATCTAGACCCAGCACTCTTTCCTGCTTATGCAGGGGGTCGGACTCAATGATCTACTGAGGTCCCTTCCGAACCTAACATCTATGAATCTATGAATGTCTTACTCTTGTATATTGTAGGAGGTGGGTATAGGTTTGTGGGGGGCTGTGGGTATATGGAATGAGGGAGCATGTGGGGTGTGTGTGGATATGTGGGGCCTGTGGGGGGTTGTGTGTGGGAGGAGGGTGGCTGGGGTTTGTGTATGGCAGTGCAAAGAGGGGTGTGGGTGCATGTGAGACTCACCCTATGAACACACACACACACACACACACACACACACACACACACACTCCCCTCCCCCTTCTCCCCTCCCCAAGCTTGTACACGCACATACATACACTCTGCCCCCGAGCTAGGCTGAACAAGCCATGCCTTTTTTTCGGCACGTCTATGCTGTGGTTGTGTTATGTCTTGGTCCAACAATTCCCAAGTAAACCCAACCCACATATGCCCTCACACATATTCCACCCTGGCCATGTGCTGGTGAAGATGATCCAGAGTATCCCTTTTATGCTTCTCTTGAAACTTCAGTTTACAAGGCACTCAAGAGCAGCCTCTAGGGATGACCATGGGGTGGCCTCACTAGTGTTGTTCTGGTGTTCCCCCAAGCCTGCATGCACACACACACTGCCCCTGAGCCTGTGCACGCACACACACGCACTGCCTCTGAGCCTGCATACACATACACACACTCCCCTCTCCCTCCTGTACCAGCAAGGTGCAGTCTGGTGATGCAGCCAGGAAGAACAGCCACCAGGTACTAGAGCAGGGCTCGGGGGTTGGGCAGGGCTGAGTTGCTCAAGCCTGCAAGTCTGCTGAGGGCTCCCTCTGGGTCCTGCTACCCCTGGCTCCTGTCAGCTTTGACAAGCAGTTGGGGGCGAATAAATATTAATTTAGTAAATTTTTTAGGGGGCCTGTGGGCCGGATAGAATGGCCTGGCAGGTCAGATCTGGCCCACAGGCTGTATTTTGTCTGCCCCTGTTCTGGAGTCTGCTGGAGCACAGTAATTACCACACTCGAACAGACCTGATTAATCAAGTCTTCTCCGATGTGCTGTAATTACAGTATGTCGGAGCAGCCTCCCTGAACGTGTATAGGAGCCCATTGAGTTTGGGTTTTCTTCTATTTTTCCTAGTATACTGTATTCAACATATCCAATTTATGACACTGTATTTTGATCAGTTTTTGAGGAACAGAATAATACTGCCAAAAGTATAAAGAATAACCATGCTGCTAAACTATGTTAATATAGAGATTTAAAATGACGGTTAAAAAAAAAGCTTTCAAAATAGGCAAGTAAACAACACTAGACTTTTCATATTTTCAGAACAGTGGGCATAACCTCTTCACTTAGAAAAATAGGAATGAAAGCAAGTCCTGAGCCTTTGAGTCCAGTTCCCTATTGTTTCAGCAACCATTTCATATGATCCAGTCATAAACGTATCAAGTTCCATCTTAAACTAAATATATTATTTGTCCCCACTACTCGTAGTAGATGGCTGTTTCAAAATGTTACTCATCTGAGGGTTAGAAACCTAATTCCCAGTCTACATTTTTTCTTTTACCATTAGTACTCATTTGGTTTTGTTCCAATATTGTGCTATGGCTGAATAGTTCTCCCCATCCCCAAGGTGCTTATGCCAGATGCATTGTAGAGTAATCTCATCCTCACTTAGGCTTCATTTTGCTGGGCTGAGCAAGCCATGCCCTTTTTTTGGCATGTCTATGGTGTGGTAGTGTTGTGTCTTAGTTCAACAATTCCCAGGTAAACCCAACCCACTTATGCCCTCGTACATATTCCACCCTGGCCATGTGCTGGTGAAGATAATCCAGAGTATCCCTTTTATGCTTCTCTTAAAACTTCAGTTTCCAAGGTGCTCAAGAGCAACCTCTAGGGATGACCATGGGGTGGCTTCATTGGTGTTCTTCTGGATTTGGAGCATGCATGGGAGTGCAGGTGAGTCATAAGTGCTTGGAAACAGTTCAGCCAGGATACACTGCTGCTGTGATACAAACATGCATGTAGTCTCCTTGTGCTTGGAAACAGTTCAGCCAGGATACACTGCTGCTGTGATACAAACATGCATGTAGTCTCCTTGTGTACAGTAAATTCTCCATTCCCTTGATCATCCTACTGGCATTTGTCCGGACCTGTTCCATTTTGAATTTTTCATTTTTGAACACGACTGACCAAAATTGTACATGGTATTCCAAATGAGATCTCACCAGTTCCTTGTACAATTACATTAATATTTCCTACCTCTTGTAGAGATGCCTTGCTTGGTACATCATAGTATTATTGTAGAAGAATGTGGGAATCTCAGGGGGGAGTTCCCCACTCACCCCCTTTCTCTCAGCCCCCGAGAGCCAGGCCTCCTTGCTGGTACCAGGATGAACGGCAGTGATGACTGGAGTGGGGCAGAGAGCAAGCTGGCCCAGACACCACCTGACAGATTTTTCTTACCTGTTGCCCCCATACTGGGGACAGACAACCCCAGGAGTGAGGGGACAGGCAGCGAGGAAGCTCCAGGGGATGTGGCGGCCAGCGCAGCCCCAGTCTGGCACCTTAAAGGATTGCCCAGGGAGAAAGGGCCCTCTAGAGAAAAAGGCCCCATCTGAGAACATAGGGACTGGAGAATGTCAGTGTGAATGGGGCAAATCCTGGAAAAAGGGAACACTTGATCCTAGTTTACCCCAGGTGGTTCGTATTAACAACATAGAGGTGGGCCACAGCAAAAGAGTGGAAGCTGATGATAATAGGCTGGGATCATCCAGTGGATGCCCAAAATGATGCCTCTAAGAGCATTAGAGGAAGAGATCTTCCATCAGAGAGGGACGATCTCAGATGGTGAGGGGAAGGTCACCTGCCCATATTTCTTTATTTTTGTATCTGATAGACTTCTAGGAATTCCTGGTAGCCACACAGGAAGGTACAGGGATTAGCTTCCTAGCTATGAAACCATAAAAACAGGAGCCAATAACTGCCAATACCACATGAGCCAAGCCACCAAGCGGGATGTGACCACAATTATATTTGCTTTTTCCATGACCACATCACCTTGGTGGCTCATACCACCAATATGACGTGGTCACAAACCCAGTTCTCTCTTCTCTTCTTTCATTTTCACTGAATTTCCACCCAATAACATAAATTCCTGTCATAAGTGCCTAAATAAAAGACCATGCTCTTGCACTATGACTATTAGACTTCATTCCATTTCTGTTCCTTTAACCCTCAAAGTAATTCATTTCTTCCTATAGGATACGCTGATCCTCCTCTGCATTGATGATACCTATCAACTTTCATTCAAACTCTTACTTTTCATGTCAGTATCACTAATGGAAATATTAAAAGAAGACTGGCCACCACACCAATATTCAAGCCATTCCACTAGTAATTTCCCTCCAGTCCCATGCTTTTCCTTTCCAAACTACTTGTCTTCATCTTCTCTTATAACTCCTGTAGTAGTTCCAACATCTCCATCTTAACTAAAAATAAGATGCCACGTGGGAAATTAAGTGCTTTACTAAAATGCAGAAAAAGATGCATTCCTATTGTCTAGAAAATCAGTCATCTTATATGTTAAGCTGGCAAGATCTACCTTTGATAAAAAGTAACACCCTGTTATATTTTATTATATCTTCCATTTATGTAATGATTCTTTCCTTCAACTTTTATGCTGAAGCCTTGTATACTATTGAGGTCAGGCTAATGGATCTATAGTGGCTCTGATCACTTTTAAATTGGTAATAACAGTCTAACCTGCTCTTGAAAATTTCCAGGGATGCAGATTCCATAACTTTTCTAGGTAACCTGTTTCAATGCTTGACCGTCCTCATAATCAGAGAGTTCTCCTTAATCTTCAACCTAAATTTCATCTGCTGCAGTTTGAGGTCATTGGACCTACTCATGTCCCCTACAGCCACAGAGGAAAGTCTATCTCCATCCTCTTTATCATCTTCCTTCAGGTATTTGAAGACTGATATCAACTCCTCCACCCCCACCTCTACAACCACCCGAATCTTTTCTTCTCTAGTTTAAAACTGATTTACAAAGGATGAAAATAATGCATACTGCTTACATATAAAAAACAGGCTTCTGTTTGCCAGATCACATTCCCTTTAGTAGCCACTTGTACTTGGGAGTAACACTGCCCCAACTGCAAATATGTTGCTGCTAACAAGTATGTACTGTAGTATTATCCCAGAAATGTATCTTCCAACTGCAACCTGTTCAATACAAATGCCTGACCAAGATGGAACTTTTAACATAATCTGGCTTTCTAGCACTAGTTCTTTCAGCATTTACCTGCAGTAGAAAAGATAAAGTTGCATACGAATAATTAGTAAAGGCTGATTGATTCATCAGGCACCCTTACTAAGACCAAGAGAAAATAATGGGAAGTGAAACCATAACAGTCTTCTTTTTTAAGAAAAACAATTACAGATTAGGTTACTGGTAATATAATATTCAGGTGGTGCCAGTCTCTTGGCACTGGCTCCACAGAATTGTTGAAATGCACATTAAGTTCAAAACTCCTGCCTGTTCCTTCTCTGTCCAGAAGCTGATTCAGCATGGTCCAAAAGCCCATCTCAGAAGGTATGCTTTTCAAAGTGGCAGCAATCGCTCAGTGCCAGCCTGGATACCTACTTAAACGCATACAACTACAGCAGTTTAGAGAAGAGAAAAAAAGGGAATTATATGAAGTTAAAAAGAAAAAGGGAATACAAAGAATTATTAGAGTGCTTCCGAGGTGCTGATGAGATAGCGATATACAAAAAGAAAACCTCTGAAACTCTCCTTTCGTAAAAGTATCTACCATGCAGTTCAACAAGGACAAGTGCAAGGTGCTGTACCTAGGGGGAAGGAATCACCAGCACACCTATAGGCTGGGAGATGACCTTCTCAGCAGCAGTGGCAGAAAGGGATCTTGGACTCTTTGTTGACTCCAAAATGAATGAGTCGTCAATGTGATGAAGTAATTAGCAGAGCTAACTGCACTTTGTCATGCATTAGCAGGTGCATCACAAACAGGCCCAGGGATGTGATGCTTCCCCTCTATGTGGTACTGGTCAGGCTGCAGCTGGAGTACTATGTCCAATTCTGAGTGCTGGAATTCAAGAGGAATGTGGACAACCTTAAGAGGGTCCAGAGGAGGGCCACCCGTATGGTTAGAGGCCTGCAGGGAAAGCCCCATGAAGAAAGACTGAGGGACCTGAACCTTTTCAGCCTCCGCAAGAGAAGGCTGAGGTGGGATCTTGTGGCAGTATACAAACTCACCGGGGGTAGGGGCAGGAGGGAATAGGAGATGCTCTATTTACCAGGGCACCCCTTGAAATAACCAGGTACAACGGCCACAAGCTAATAGAGAGCAGATTTAGGTTGGACATCAGAAAGAACTTCTTCATGGTTAGGATTGCCAGAATCCAGAACAGGCTTTTAAGGGAGGTTGTGCTCTCCCCTACCTTGGGGGTCTTCAAGAAGAGACTGGACAAGCACCTGGCTGGGGTCACATGACCCCATCACTTTTTCCTGCCATGGGCAGGGGGTTGGACTCAATGATCCACTGAGGTCCCTTCTGACCCTACCATCTATGAATCTATGAATTTCCTCCCACAATCTTCATTTTTCTCTTTTAAACTTGGCTTTATTTTCAGTTAATTGGCAACCTTCCCCTGTTTTCTGCACCTCCATGTCAATGCTCAGTTTTCTTCACGCTTGTTACTCATTTTTCTCCTCAATTTCTTGCCTGGCTGCAAGTTTCAACTGCTTTTGATAAGAAAGGAGTCAGACTCCAGAATATACAGGACCCACCTATGCTAAAAAAGAGGAACATGGATAACAGAATTGTCCCTTCACCCAGTTACAAGCAGTTAAAAGAGGTAACATGAGCTAACAGGTTAGAAAATGTACATGTTCGCATAAGAACAGTTCCAGTCCAGATCTCCAGAGCCCATCCCTCCAGACACTAGGGAGCTCCTCTGGAAAATTAATGCCTATTCTGTCATGTACAGCAAGAGCATTTCTACTCCCCTTTCATAGGCAGGCCCAATCACACATGAGTAAAGATCTAGCATCAAGAGCAGATCCTAATACCAATTTAGAAACTGCTATTTTTCTATCAGGGAGTAGTGCTGAGAGGGGGAGATGTATATCAGGGTGTGTTGTGGGGAAGTTTGAAGAGTGTTTGGACTCATTCTGAAAAAGTAGGGAAGGGGGTGAAGAATTGAATGATTTAGGATCATGGGCAGGATACTTTAAGTGGGAAGGGGTATTTACCAGATTAAGGATCGAATTTTCAACTATGTGGTGTTCACTTAGCAGAGCTAAAGTAGCTTAATACTACATGTTTTTTGGCTGGAGGCAGCCAAGGGACAAATTAGTCCCTACAATAAACTGGAGCTGCCAAACTGGTTCAATTTACACAGTCCTATAAGGCCAATTATACAAATCCATAGTTTCACCATGCTAGCTCCTGTCTCTGCCATCCCTCTTTCCTGGTTTCCTGCATTAGAGAAAATCCTCAGTTACCTGTTTAATATAGTTTAGAGTCACCTTTGTTCTTTCAGAATAAGAGCTAAGAACTGACTTCAAAAGGACTACCCTAAAACGTCAAGTGAGTTACAATCAGCGGACACTGAAGTAATGGACATGCCGGCATGCAGTGTGTTAAAGTATGAAAAGCGCATAGAGATCTATCAAGGCAGGAGAGGATCAGAAAAGGATTAAGGAGATGTGATTTTTTTTTAATAAGGGAAGCAGTAGAGACAGAAATTAGCAAAGGCCTAAACATAGAGGAAAAAGACAGGGAAAGAAAAACATATTAGCAAGACTGTTTGGTTCTAACACCATCCTTTATTGAATCATATTACCTTAGTTCAATTTTGAAAGGACACATCAGGGAATATTACAAATTAAAATTTATTTTAAAGGAATCTTTATATAAGTGTTTAAAATGCAGTATTCCGCCTCACAGGGAAGAAGTACATTGAAGTGAATAGGAACTGAGTTTTAAAATTCTGTCTCTAAACATACTGTATTTACTCAAATACAAGATGACCGTATTTACTCAAATATAAGTGGTGAAAGAACAGGTTAGGAACTATTTAGAAAAGCTGGACATGTACAAGTCTATGGTGCTGGATGCAATGCATCCAAGGGTCCTGAATGAGTTAGCTGATATGACTGCAGAGCCACTGGCCATTATCTTTGAAAACTTGTGGCAAGCAGGGGAGGTCCAGACAATTGGAAAAGGGCAAATATAGTACCCATCTTTAATAAAGGGAAGAAGGAGGATCGAGGGAACTACAGACCAATCAACCTCACCTTAGACCCTGGAAAAAATCATGGAGCAGGTCCTCAAAGAATCTATTTCTAAGCACTTGAAAGAGAAGGCGATTAGGAATGGTCAGCATGGATGCACCAAGGACAAGTCATGCCTGACCAACCTGATTGCCTTCTATGATGAGATGACTGGCTCCGTGGAGGCGAGGAAAGCAGTAGACATAATATACCTTGACTTTAGCAAGGCTTTTGATACCATCTCCCACAGTATTCTTGCAAGCAAGCTGAGGAAGTATGGGCTGGATGAATGGACTGTAAGGTAGATAGAAAGTTAGCTGTATTGTCAGGCTCAACAGGTAGTAATCATGGCTCAGTGTCTAGCTAGCAGCTAGTATCAAGTGGACTGCCTCAGGGGCTGGTCCTGGGGATGGTTTTGTTCAATATCCTCATTATCAACCTGGAAGATGGGATGGATTGCAACCTCAGCAAGACTGTGGATGACACCAAGCTGGGGGGTGTAGTTGATACACTAGAGGTTAGGGCTAGGATTCAGAGTGACCTACACAAAATGGAGGACTGGGGCAAAAGAAATCTCATGAGATTCAATAAGGACAAGTGCAAAGTCCTGCACTTAGGACAGAAGAATCCCATGCACTGCTACAACCTGGGGTCTGACTGGCTAAGCAGCAGCTCTGCAGAAAAGGACATGGGGGTTAAAATGGATGATAAAATGGATACGATTCAGCAGTGTGCCCTTGTTGCCAAGAAGGCAAATTGCATACCAGGCTGCAATAGTGGTAAAACTGCCAGCAGATCGAGGAAAGTAATTATTCTTCTATTCTGCACTGGTGAGTACATCTGGAGTACTGTGTCCAGGTTTGGCCCCCCCCACCACTATAAAAAGGATGTGGACAAGCTGGAGAGTCCCATGGAAAGCAATGAAAATAGTTCAGGAGCTGGGGCATATGACTTATAAGCAGAGATGTGTCTTTCATGCGCCACGGAAAAAAAGCAGTAAAATCTGTATTTTCTCGTTTTAAGGAGGAAAAAAACTGATTTTCTCCTTTAAAGAAGAACAATGTTGGAAACAGTGGGTGTCCCCTTGCAGGCTGGCAGTTCCAGGCTGTAAGGAGCTGGGGCAAGCAGAAGGAGGGTGAACAACAGGGGGTGCCACGTATACGTGCACATGGCTACCAGGCAGCCTGGAGAGCAGCTCCTGCAAGTAAGTCTGAAGGGGTGGGACTGAGGCCTCCATAGCGAGGGAGGAAGTTGAGCAGAGCTGGAGATGGGGCTGCTGTGGGGTCAGAATGCATGGTCCCAGGGCCTGGGCAGGGAGTGGGACAGAGATGTGGGTGGCTCATCCGGGGGCCAGAAGGGGAGGGTGGCTCCCTGCCGCAGTGCACACTCCTTCAGGGCATGGGGGGCACATGTCCCCCAGATTCATGTGTGGGGCAAGGGCGGATCTGGACTGCTTGCTGTAGGCTCAGGCTCCCCACCCAGCTGCCCTCCCCACAGGATATCCACAGTTCAGCAGACAGGACCCTGCGCAGAAGGGCGGAGCAGGGCCAGGCGGGAAAGCTCATTGCTACCACAAGCCCAATTCTGCCCTGGTGAGGTGCCCCCTGCCCACCCAGCACAAGTGGGATGGTGATGCAGATTTGTGTCCCTCACTGCTGGGCAGGCAGGGGGCACCTTACCATGATGGCACAGGGCTTGTGGCAGTGGCAACAAGTTTCCCCGCCCAGCCCCACTTTGCATAGCCATGCCAGGTCTCACCCGCTGGGCTGAGGCCCTGGGGGGAGGGCAGGGAGTCCGAGCTCTTAGTGGGCAGCCTGCATCCACGCCCCCCATGATGGGTTCTGCTCTAGCCATGTTGCCCATAAGGGAGGGGGAGTTAGGCTCCATGCTCCACTCCATTACAGGAGCTGCTACCTCCCACGGGTGGCAAACGGGTTTTGGGTACTGCTGTGCAGGGCAGGGGGCTGCAGAACCAGATCCCTGGCCCTGTAGCCCTGTCAGCTGAAGGCCCCCTCCAGCAGGGCTGGGGGGGCAGGGGGCAGTGGGTAGGGAGTGAGGGGCACTAGCTGAGCCAGAGGGCTGTGGATGGAGAATGAGGGGCACCAGCAGAGCTGGGGGTCAGGAGTGAAGGGCAATGGCACGGGCAGCGCACCGGCATATCAGGGATGCTCAGCACCACAAAGCAGTGGCGGGGTGGGGGGGAGGAGACAGCCACAGCTGAAACCACATCCTGGTGAATGAAGGGGGAAAGGGGAGTTCTGATTTTCCATGATAAATCCAAAATAAAATGCCAAAGCTTTTAGGTATTTAGAATGTATTATTATAGTGATTGGGGCACTGGTAGGCTTCCAAATAGTTTCAAAGTTGTAATTATATCAATAAATATTGTATTCAACTGATACCTAAATATATAGTGGTATTTCACTTTAATCACTGAAAAACGTGGATTTCAGGGGGTGGTTAATCAGAGAATTTGCTATATTTTTTTCTTTAAATAAGAGAATTTGCCATTTTTAAACGGAGACAATCAGGATCCCGGCTTATAAGGAGAGGCTCAGGGAACTGGATTTATTTCATCTGCAAAAGAGAAGACTGAGGGAGGATTTGATAGCAGCCTAGCTACCTGAAGGGGGTTCCAAAGAGGATGGAGCTAGACTGTTCTCAGTGGCAGCAGATGACAGAACATGGAGCAATGGTCTCAAATTGCAGCAGGAGAAGTTTAGGTTGGATATTAGGAAATCTTACTCACTAGGAAGGTGGTGAATCACTGGGACAGGTTACCTAGAGAGGTGGTGGAATCTCCATCCTTGGAGGTTTTTAAGGCGTGGCTCAACAAAGCCCTGGCTGGAATGATCTAGCTGGGGATGCTTTGAGAAGAGGATTGGACTAAATGACCTCCTGAGGTCCCTTCCCACTCAAATTTTCTATGGCTATGACCCTGAATATATGGCAACTCCCCAATAATTAGATTCTATATATGGAAAATGTATAAATTTGTTATAATTCTTCAGATATATAATCTAATTATTTGAGATTTGCCTTGAATTTGTCCCCCACCCACTCCTATAGCAGGAAAAATGAATCGGGGGGGGGGGGGGGGAATCAGGTAGACTCTTCCTCTTTGCACCCACCCAACTTTCTTCCCCTTGCAGTCCCTTCCCCTCCTCCTTACTGCCAGACCCTGCTCTCCCTGAGCACATGGAAGTTGGAAGCAAATTTGAAAACACTGGCCTTGAAATAAAT
This sequence comes from Alligator mississippiensis, assembly GCF_030867095.1. NCBI lineage: Eukaryota > Metazoa > Chordata > Crocodylia > Alligatoridae > Alligator > Alligator mississippiensis. The sequence goes on along the minus strand of NC_081826.1, from coordinate 59,074,633 downwards.
ATAATTTCCTGTATAAGGAAATAACTACAGGAACACACATGCTTAGTTTATTCAGTATTGATGCATTTTACCTATTTTGAAACTGTTGCAGGTTTTAGCACAGTTACTCCATAAACACACTCTTAAGCAGCACTTTTGTACTTACTTACACATAGTACAAACTAAGCATGGTATTAGTCCAAACCCAAAAGGCTCATAATTTATCACATTGTCCATTGGGCTGGACCCCAGCAGAGTCAACAGCATCTCAAGCAAGCAGCTCAGTACTGCTTAGTATGCGTGTACTCCAAATACCCCACACAAAAGATCCACATGCTAATTAACTCACTACTCCTGGCTGGAACTGGATGTTCTTATCCCAAATCCTGGGATGCTCCAAAACTTTATATGCAACCTGGCCTGGCCCCCCCTCATGGGGACTTATATGAGACAGACAGAGAGGGGGTGACAGAGGGATTCTGGGTAAAATGTTTGGGGCCCCATCTGGTGGTCTTTGGCAAGCTTTTAAGGCTGAAGGAACAGGAATCATTGGAAATGGGGAAGAAAGACACAGCTCAGCTGTGGGAAAGAAGAGGAAATATATTCAGGGTAGTGGCTCACCATGACTTGCAAAACAGTTGGCACTGAGGGGGAGTGCATGTAATAGGTTCTACCATATATCTTATTCAGATAGGCTGTAATAATCTATCTTTGTTGTATGTTCACATCAGTATAGTTGCCTCATGAGGGCCATGTGTTTTATCATCTTGTTCAGTTTTGTTTGTGTTTAATCAACTTTATAGTTAACTTCCATTAATGAGCACATGCTGCTTCTGGCAGAAATTTAATGATAAACAATGTAGTTAAAAAGGTTTTACTTGTATGTGATTATAAGATAAGGGTTTTTTTGCCCATACTGATTAGGGAACGGGGGGAAAACACTCATCTTATATTTGAGTAAATACAGTACACTTTTTTCTACAATAAGTGACTTATACAGAGCTGATAGGAAAGAAAGAAACTGAAGGCATAGTTCTTCTACAAGGGTACATACATTTTATGTCCCTATAAAAAGAAAAATCTGCAAAGAGAACCTTAGTACTCATAAAACATCCAACTGATTTAATGAACATGACAGGGATTTCAGTGTGCAATCAAAAGAACTATTTGTTTTTAAATGTTTCAATCTCATTTCTTTCATGTCCCTAAACAAGACAAAGCAGGGGGAGAAAAAAAAGAATGAAAATGTTCCTTGTGATTCCTAATAAATCATATTCTTAAAAAACAGTAAAACTACTAGACAGTAGGCCACAGAAAGCAGATACTGCCGTTCATCTCCACATTAAACAGATAAGATTACCATATAGTAAAATACATATTCATTATATTTTATCACAATGTGTCTGAAAAAGTCAATAGATGGAATTCTGCATTGTATTTTCACATCTCACATATAATTCACATTTTAAAGCACATTTTGAGTATTATCTATACTGTGGTGGACAGTGCTAGCAAGTGCTACATGAAAACATGCCCTGCCTGCTCTCTCCTACACTACAGATGCTGCATGCCAAAAAGTTGTGTAACGTCCAAAACAAGAGCCAAAATGGGCATTCCTTTGGCACAAGCCAAAAAGCAGCTATCTAACATTTTTTCATTATATACAGAGGAAGAGCATATGGGTGAGGCCAAGGTGGTATAGACTAGCCTTTCAAAGACTAATTATTAAACTTTCAAACTGTGAAGGTGATTAAAGTTTCAAAATCAAGTTAAGTCATTTAGATAAGTTAAGTGGTTATTTTTTAAGGGGTTTATGAAATCTTTGAGAGATTCTCTTAGGGATTCTACAGGTATAAATATGACAAATTTTACTCACAAGACTCCAGAAAATCATATAGCAAGAGAGAGTCCAGAATAATATGGTGATAGCAATAAAAAGCCCAATGAGGCAGGTACTCTGACACTCTTCACAAAAACAGAAAAGTAGTACCAGAATTTTTGCCCTTTACATCAATAGGGAAAAAACTGTGACCAAAATAGATTCTGGTTTCTGGATTTTCTTCATTTGTATGAATGCATTATCAGTGGACCTGATCCTCAATATCTTTTCCAGACAAACCTATTAGCTTCAAAGGGAGCTTTGTGAAAGTAAAGCCTTCAGAAACAGGATATCATATTTTAAAATGTGCAGTAACAAAAAAGGTCACCTCTACCATACGATGAAGTAATGGGGTCTTGTTTACCACTAACTGTAAGAACTATAGAGCCCAAATGTGTGTGGAATGAATAAAAGCCACAGATGACCAAACTCCGAATACAGCATCCCAAATGCAAACCAAAATGAAGCACACCTATCTACCTAGTAACATCTAGTCAATACAAAAAAGTCTGCCACACTGAAATGTGGGATAGCCTTTTACACTGACAGACTCCCTTTCAACCCAAAATTTCAAAGGAGTGCTATTTGTAAAAAAAAAAAAAAAGAAAGACATTTTGCTTTGTAGGTTTCTCTCATAAAAATCAGCTATTGCATCTTGTTTGAAGATATCACATAAATAGGCAAGTAATAAAAATTATACGGGCCTGAAACTCTTTTGTCTGAAGAGAGAATAATGGACTGGACCATTGTTTTGATGCAGTATGCTGATTCCTGTATTACAAACTCAGAATAGCACAATTTCAATTTTCAGCCAAATATCATGCTTGCTTTATATGTTGTTAAAAACTGCAATTCAGGTACAATCTGGATGTAACCAATGAATCTTTGCTTATGAGTAGATAAGAAAATGGAGCAAAGCCAGTTCATTCCCTCCAGAATCAAAACCAACAAAAATAACTGTTCAATATTAAAATATAGAACAGATTTACTTGTTCTTGTATGGGTTTCTTTGCCCCTTACTCGCTGTTTGCCAAATTTGCAAAAGCAAGACCCCACCCAAGATAAAACGAGCTCAATTGTGCTCCTGAATTATTTGGCAGAACTGCCCAACATGATTTTCTTCTATTTTTGTTTAGTTTTAACTCAGCTGAGGAGTTACTTTCTTTTATTCAAAGATGCACAATTAGAATTTTGTTGAGTTTTAAGATAAAAATTGATTTCCTTTATTTAGAAGGAAGATAAGCACATTCAAAAGAAATTTTATCAACGTATTTTAAGACGTAGCCAAGGAGTTTAATCCTAAAATAAACTCCCACATCCATTTCTTATGAAATGGTGGTATCTAGTTCAATTTTATGAAGTAAATAATCTGAGCCTTATTGCAGTTGTGTTTAAGAGCGTTCCATTTAACTGAAGGCTTGCAGAAAGTTAATTTTGCAAATTCACTGAAATTAGTGCATTTGGAGCCCTATTTGCTTACAGACCATTTCTGAATTGATGTTTTGATTTGATTTTAGGGACTCACTGCATTTTACATGCTCTTACTTCCAGGAGTAAAATTATGCAACCTTTTAGGAGTCTACAAGAATCTAGCATGGCATGATAAAAAAATATAGGAATATCAAAAAGTTGGTATGTCTTAATGAAAAAAAAATCCACCATTTCTGGCAGTATATTGGGGCACTTCTAGACAAAAAAGATGTTAGTTATAGTTTGAGAAACAAAAACTCAAGTGAAAAATAACAAAGTCAAGAAGAGAGTACAGAACAAAATGTTATTAGATTTTATCCCTCAACCACATAACTAAGCAACAATGAAAATGGTTCCTAATTACAACTCATTCTTGATTACTGCAAGAGCATAAGCAATATAAAAAACATAAGAATATCCCAACAGAAACTGAAGCCATGGGAATATGTCAAGTGGACAATGTTAAAAGGGGGGATATAAATATGCTCAAAAGAAAATGCTCTTCTTTTGACACAAAAGCACAATAATAAGAGTAGAAAGGAAAAAATGCCGATGAAACTGTGAGGTACACTGTATGTTTAAAGGCTAAAGCAGACATCTAGAAGACAAACATCTTAGGCTCTTATCTACTTCAGCTCATAAAATTTCCCATGAACTATATTACTCACTAATCTTTACAAGCATGCAGAGTGGTTACTAAGAATGTCTTCCAAATACTCATTACCGTAAAAGAACATAAACAATGTTGCATATCTAACTGCAGTATCATTTTCTTCCTACATAAGAAATTCACATTGAAAAACCATGGTACTTGCCAACAGAGTGACTAAGTAAATTAACGGATGAAATGCCTCATTCACTTAACTCCATAATATGTTTACATGGTTAATGTTACAAACATAAAAACTCTCAATCATAGGACTTCATAAGAATTATTTACCTTAACTTTAAAATACATAAAATAAAAAGGCAAAAGAAAGTTTGAGGTAAATTGTTTGTGCTCATCACCCAACTAACATAAGTTCACATAACTAAAATATACTGAACAAATTCTGTTCCCAGTTACAAAATGCAAACCTACTGACATCAAATGCTATTAATGAGAATGAAAGGAGAATTTGGCCCAATGTATTCAGCTTACAGACACAGGTAAAGGATGGTTACATGCAATGAGCTGTCTGGATGAAGTTCAACAACAGTTCCTGCCCTGACTCTCCTACTACAAGCAAGGAGATACAATCATATTTGGTTCATGAAAAGTAGAGAATATCTCATGTTTTCCAGCACTTATTCTGTCAACATGTAAGAAAGGTGCACTGATGGATTCCACAGGGAGCCTCATCCACTTCTGCTCAAAAGGAACAGAGCATGTTGCTTCTACTGCAGGTCTAAAATAGCACAGAGGAAAGAAAGCAAGGAGAACTTCCAATTCTTAACCACCTGGGGACTTAGAAAATATGATAATTTGTAACAAAGTGTATGAACAATAGACGCGAATAAAATTCTTGTTTCCTTTCAATCCTTATAATTTCAAACTCTAGTAGATGTAGCTGAATTTATATTACTGGATCCTGGGATATACCCCATTCCGCTCTATTTTAGACCAAAATGATATTCTGTTACAAATATACTTAATACTGCATATGTTATTGATACCTAAAAGGTTAAAATTATAATAATATGAATACTTAGAAAACCTCAACAATGATCATGGATGGCAGTGACAGCATTTATTTGTTAAAGACTCCATTCATACTGTCATAAGATAAGGAATACACATCTTTGCAGAACAACCTAACACTATTTTGTGAGCCCTGTGATACTTTGTTATAATGGGCTGAGTTGAGTGCAGAAACATAGCTTTCATAATGAACCTTGTGACTTCTACGGTATTTCAGCTGGTCCATAACAGGAGCTGGGTTCCCAGAATCTAAATATTTTTCAGCATATTTTTAGGATTTAATAAGCTATCGAAATAAATGCTGTCAAAAACTGTATTGCAGAAATAAAAAGCACTGACCTTTTCTGACAGACTTAGGCAAACATTTTGTAAAGCTTCCTACACTAGTCACCATAGTCTTAAGTGATGGCTACTGGCAATAGCAAAGCTCATCACCTGCAGGCTCCCTTGCCACTGTGCTCTAGGGACAGCAATCTTAAGGCCAACAGATGTTTCTGCTATTTTAAACCAACAGGAAATGGACTGACTTTCTCCCTTTTCTATTCCTAGAAACAAATGCTAACAAAGACAAATACTAGCACAGCTGTACTCAACACTTTCCTTATAACAATGTGTCTGTGTGGGAGGCATTCAATGACTGCAAATGTGGGAACAAAAAAGGTGATGGGAAGTAAAACATAGTGGGCGCATCTACACGTGCACCCAACTGCGCAGTTGTTACTGGGTTAGTAAGTACTAAATGACTGCGCAGTAACCACCATTACTGAGCAGCCCTGGTGGTGCACAGGTCGTTTCCAACTTTACTGCACAGTAGCATCAGCGTCACTGTTCATGCCCACTGATGCCATGTCGCTGTAGCAACGAGCTATGTCTCATGTAAACATGCCCAGTGTGTCTCGTGTAGACATGCCCAGTGTGTAGAAGACTGAAAAATACAAGTTTTTCTTGCTTTATGCTGCACATGAGTTCCTGGAAAGCGGTGTATAACTCAAATTCGCATAAAGGGATCCCACTTTACAATGTAGCAAATAGGATACGTTCCAAGACCTTCATTGTACTGACCCCCAGGCCCATTTCTAAAACTTTTACAAGACAATTTTGGTACTCACCAACAGCAGACGGTACACATAAGCACAGGGTGGTGATGAACATTACTGTAATGGGAATGGCAACTACAGAAACACGTCGCAGATAACAAGCAAGGAGAACAGATCCACACAGGAAACTATATTTTGGTATGCATCACTCCCACAATGCACTGCACAAAGCAGCTGACTGCAGGCTTCCACCACACCGATCGCATAACAGTGAATTTACCTTGCATAAAACTAACTTTTGGTATAAAAGGATCATCTCATAAAAGCAAGTTTGTATACGCAGAACCTGCATTAAGCAAGGGAAACTTGTAGTCAGGGCAATTTTGTGGACTGTTATATCACAATGCTCATGCTCAGGGGATTAATGATGGCGCATATAAAGACATTCATTTGTAGATCCTCACTCATTTGGAAAGTTAGAGACCTTGGTGATATCAGTCAAGGCTCTCAATCCCACTTCAAGTTGACAGATGATGATTTACCAAAAACACCACTGCAACTGGCATTAAACTGTTGGCCCAAATAGGCTTAGGGATTTGAAGAGATATGGTGACTACACCTGAAGTTGGACTGGTGACTCAATTAAAGTCTTATTTTTTCAGGAAACATCTCCAGGTCAGGGTCAAAGCATATAGGTACAATAATGTAGGGAAGTTCATGCTACTGATGCCTGTAGATAAATAGACAGAAAATTTCAATTTCCATTGCTGTTAAATTGGCACCACAAACACTGGATTTACATAGAGGAGGAAAATTACATTAAAACTTCTGTATTATAGTCTTATTCATTAATGAAAAAGAACACTATGAAGAAACAAAGCATTTTGGAAAGCCTGGCTTTACTTGTTTAAGCTGTAATTATGAAATTAGACCATGAATGATGAAAGCTTATACTGTAGCAATAAAGGCTTTTTTGGACAGTGCTTCCACAGTGAAATTCACATAAGGACAAATTCATACTGCCCTCTAATGGTCTAAGAGAAACAATTTGAGCTATATTACTGAATTAGGGAAAAGAACAATATTTCCTATATTTTTCTACGTAGGCTCACTATTTCCTTCCTTAATTTTTTACCCTCCTCAAACCTACATCTCCTTTTGCATAAGATGAAGTCAATGACACTGTGAACTAGCTTGCCTTGACACTGAAACCATTCTGATTTGCCTTATCAAGAGGCCAAACATACCACTTCTACAATATATCCAGTTTATTGCGGGCTACCAAAAAGTGTAACACAGTAATTCTAAAATCTTCCACACAACGTATGTTGGATCACTGATTCAAATCAGGTGATAGATTAACAACCCCCATAATTAAGGATGCATCATCTAGTCAAATCTAACCCCTGGCTGCTTCTCTCACAAAGTTTTCTAAATTTTTTTCTGATACTTCTTTATCTAAAGGGACAAGAGAGTTAGAGTGCAGAAAACAAACTGTCCTGCACATTTTATTCCATTTGTTACTACTAAGTAAACTGAAAGGTCCACTTATGTATCGTCTGCTATCTATGAGGCAAAGATTTTTGTGGGTGATATCTTTTATTGGACTAACTGCATGGTTGGGATAGACCTCCATGGAAGAATGCTTTGCATTTGACCTCTTGTCCAAGTCTATTCTGTGCAGTTAGTCCAGTAAAATATGTCACCAACAAAAATCCTTGCCTCTAGCATAATTCCTGATCCATCATGGCTACGACATTCCAATATTACTATTACTTACAGCATCTTTATTATTGGCCATAAAATATGCAGTTATGCCAAACATTATGCACCCTATGTGAATGTACACGGGCATTTCAGAAAATAACGACAACTTTGAAATAAAACCACTCTGCATGCAATGATCATTTATTGAACCACACCACTTCTCTACGTAGTCGTTAACGGTAGGTAAGTTTAACAATGCTGCCATCAGTGTTCCCCACTACTGTGTAGATTCCCACTCATTGCACACAAAATGTGTTTTTTTTCTGAATCCTATTAAATACTTTCATATATGCCAGGATGCAGACAGACAAAACATTTGAAATGTTTCTAATTCTAATGTTTCTGTACAGATGTACAGGTGGGATAAAAAGCTCCAAAGCCTAACAAAAATGTACCTGGAGGGAAGAGGTACTATTTTGTACCTCTTTGTTCTACCATATGTCCATACTGTTGGTCAGTCCTCAGTCATTGGGCAAACTTCATTGCTGATCTATGTAGGAGTGAGAAGTGCAGGTTTCAGATCTGAGGCCTCTATCTAGTAATTGTCTTAGAACATAACCATGAAGTTTTTCAACTTCTAGACAGAGTCCTGGCTGAAATCTTCTGTGAAAGACTGTAGTTACTGAAGATAAGTCAAGCCTGCTCAAGTATTTACAATCTGTTTCTCTTTGGTAACCAAACCATTACCCAAGCAACCTTCTTAAAGCAAATCTATAACAAATACATTTAAGAGAAAATAATAAAACAATGATCCACTTCATATATATATGCCTACCTATCCCTAAGGCTTACAACTCCCTGGATACAAGGAAAGACAGTTATTTCACTCCTCTGCATATCCTCTGTCAGCCTTTTGATAATTGTCACCCCTTTATCTCATGAGAGAACTCTTTAACTGTTTATAATTCTTTGCATTGTTAAACCCAGCCTGAAAAAAAACCCGTATTACTTCAACTTGGTGCCTAGAAGTATGCCATTTCTATATAATTGCCATCATATTGGGAGGTGTGATTATCTATACCTGTTGCATGGTTTTTCTATTTGCTCTTCCTATGGCTTACTCTTAAGTTACCATAATACACTTATACAGGAAAGTCAGATAACTCCCACTGTACAATAATTTCACTTCACATGCTCCTTAAAGTGTTCATGAAATTATTATACACTGGTATAATGCAAAGATTACAGACTGGTATTAGATTATCACTTAGCATCTCCAAGTCCATCAGAGTATGTGCCACAGAAATCTACATTTGCACATACTTAGAGATACTGTGAGTGAAATTCACCCTTCTACATAAAGCTTCAGTAACTGTAATTTAGTAGAAGAATAAGGTTTAATGGCATGCCAGAGGTTTAGGGATTTAATGGCATGCCCAAAATCAAGAGGAAGTTGTGCAGGAGACTTTCTATGGCACATATGCTCAGTTTTACTGAAAGTAGATGATGTAGTTCTGCACTCCCACTAGACCCGACTCTTTGCAAGTCTTATGACCTCTCTTCTGAAAGCCTTTTTACAGGAGTGGACTTCACTCTGAGGCTAGGGACAGAAGTTGCTCATAAGCTGGTTTAAGTGATCAGAAACCAGTTTAAACCTGTAACAAAACATAAGTTCAGTGCATGCAACCTGCTTTCAAAATGGCCAAAAACGGTTTAAAATAAACCTGGATGAATGTAGTATCAGATTTAATTCTTTCCATCAAACCGGTTTATAGAACTTCTGTCCCAGATTCCCTCCCATTTCATGTTAACTCACAGTCTTCCAGCAACCCAGGATGCTTTTCTGCGCCCCACCCCTGCTTTCACGCAGCTGAGGCAGAAAAGCCTCTGCTCCCTAGCCTCTGCCTGTCAAGTCCAGTGGGATGGGAGGCAGGACCCCCTAACCTGGGTCTGCACAGCACAAGGTGAGGGAAAGCACCCTCTATGGGGTTTATCACCTCCTCCCTCCACAGACCCTGAAGCTGGAATTGCCTTAGCCCTGCTCCTCGCCAGCTGCCCTTGCATCCAAGGGGCTGAGAACACGACCCCCAGCCCAGCACTGATTCCCCAGCTGGGGTCTGCAAGGCACGGGGAAGGGAAAGCGCTCCCCCGCCCCAGACTTTTCAACCTCCCACAGCCTTGAGAACTGGCTGCAATCCCTTGGCCCCACTCACTGCTTTCACAGAGCTGAGGCAGTAAAGCCTCTGCCTGGCCTGGCAGCCTAGAACAGGACCAAACTTTCCAGTACCATATTGAGGGGAGAATCCCCTCTCTGCACCAGGGACAGGGTTTGTCCTGTCAGAGGCGGGGGAACCTTCTCCGAGGCTGGAGGATCTGGCCAGCCTGGGGCTAGAGGGACTATTCCCCCCTATCTGTAGGCATGGGGCCAAGCCCTGTGGCACCATACTGAGGGGAGGAGGGGGAATCCCCTCTCTGCACCAGGGGCAGGACTCAGGGGATCCTGCCAGAGGTGGGGAACTCCTGCTGAGGCTGGAGGGACTGTTCCCCCCTGGGGAGGGATAGCAAGGGAATGGGGGTACTGCGCGGGGCAGCCTATCAAGGATGAGCCTTGCTTGGCTGCATTCGGGCGCCTTTGGCAGTGGCCAGCAGGCTAGGATGCATGCTTTAGCACCCCTTGGCAACTAATATGGGTCACTGCAGGGGTCTGGCTGCCTTTCTGATTTGAAAAATGAACATCAATTCACTTTATTATAGGTTCAACCTATGCAGTTTAGAGAAACCTGCAAAGATTGAATCAATTCAGCATGGGGCTTTTTGACTGCCTGTACTTCGCTTAAGTGGACACATTTTGTAGCTGTGATGCTGCATATGCCTATCTGGCTCCTGGGGATACAACAGGTCTCAGGGGAATTATGCTGCCACCTGCAGCACAGTCACCTTTGAAAACTTCACCAGTAGCATTTCATTACTCTGGTTTTATAGCTTGACTTTTAGTCCCATTTCTACTAATATTTATTTAATGTCTACAAAATAGGTTAGGCTGACTGAAGGTAAGATTGCATTGCTAAACACCCAGGATCAAGTGATGTCTCCATTAAGAAAACACATTCATTAGATATGTCTTCTTGGATGAATGCATTATGATAGTCTTTAACTGCACAACTTAGATACATGCTCATGATTTTTTTAAATATTTACACTACTTCCAGATTTTCTAAGGAAGCTATTTTAGTAATCTGAGTAATTCAAATGTTACATACTCTGTGAGTGAGGTTCTACAGATGTAGCTACACTGTTTCGATTTTAACACGGAGACCACACAGAGTAGAATGGCACAGTTAGCACACTGCTACCAACATAGTAAGTTTACTGTATAGACACTGGCTGCGTACACACATTCAAAATAATCTGGGAGAATGCTCCCAGGGTGTTTCTCCTTGTAAAGAAATTTACCTAGTCATGTGTACAGACATGTGACTGTTGAGGCCCTGAAGAGTGGAGAACATGCAGCGCTAACACTGTGCATCCAGGGGGGTGGGCTGTGCACACATCTCAGCATGCTCTGTAGGCTCCCTTAGTCTTCCCAGCAAGAGGTGGCAGCAGTGCACAGGGAAGCTCTAATTGGCTAACCCAGACTGTCCATGGTCAGCTTGTGTTTCCCTGCAGCACAATGTGGGAATAGTGAAGGGGGAGTATTTTGCCTCCTGCTAGAGCAGCAGAGTCCATGGAGCAACATACTGTCTCCCTGGAGGTGGAGGAGCGGATACTGGAGGACTGTTTTCTTCTGACAGAAGCCATCACATATAAAGACATTCACTTTCCCCAAGAGAAACGTCCCTGGGCGTGATTTAACCCTGGTTATTCCTAGGTTATTTTTCTCCTGGAGCAGCCATTTTTACTCTGGGGGGGAAAAAGCCCGAACATCTACACTAATGTGGCAGAGACAGAAGTGCAGCTCCCCACTGTAACTGAGCACGCTTTGCAGGAAGCATTCTGAGTTACAACGCTCCCCCCAGACTGAATGGAGATTCACTATTGGTTCCAGTGGGGAAGGGAATCTAGCTGCTGGCTGCAAGCCTGCAGCCAATTTTCCCCAAGCGATGGCCCCTCCTCCCTGCCAGGCTGCAAAGTGTTCAGAATAAGAGGAGGGAAAGGGAGCAGAGAGAGCTCACTCTAGGGGTTCCCCAGTCAGTGCTGGAGGGTGGGGTGGGTGAATTGGAGACTACCACCCTTCGGGGGCTCCAATATACCCACCCAACCCTCTAGCAGGGGCTAACCCCTTCTGCACCGCCCCCCCCACCCCCCCCCTCAAAACTGAACTCCCTCTCACCCCCACCATTCTGAAAACAGCAATAGGCTAGCAGGCAGGCAGACAGAAGTTACAGAAGACGCTTCTTTTTGAAATGTCTTCATCTGATCCCTCATGCAATGAGGGTTCAGATTTTCCTCCAATCAGCCATTTTTTAAGCTGTCTGCAGCCATGCACTTGTGTTTAGCCATGGCTATCAACCACTTCCTGTGGCCAGATCAGGCAAAAATTGTCACTTCTGTTTCAGCCCATGGTTTCTCATAGGAGACGAGCAGCTCTCCCAGGAGAAACTGAATGTCTGTATGAGGCCACTGTTCATCCATTTAACTTATCTGTGAATGTGGCTGACCTATACATACCAGCCAATTTTTACCATTACTGCATCTTGTTTTCATACAGCTGGATTCTGTCAAATTGAAAACCCACCTTGGCTAGTCTGTGAAGACACATCACCAGAGAGGATGCTACAGGAATAACTGATCCTAGCAAGGGTCCAGTCTCTTCCAAGGCTCACCAACAGGCCCATCCCCTTAAGACATGAACTGGCAAGGACAAGTTGATGCCTCCTCATTACTCTGCTGGAGGTGCCACTGCAAATGGACTTCTGGAGGCAAGCCTTGTACTCACGGGACCATCGGAATGGATGACCAGGAGTGGGAAAGGAAGGCAAAGGGAAAACTACTTGGTTCTTCCTCCACTCAGTGTACCTGTTACAGGAGCAGGCCCTTAGTCTGTAGCATACAATGTCAGTACTGGGGAAAGTAGGCCCAAGGGAAATAATTGAGACTAAAGGGTACAGAACATGCTGTCAAAGTGCATGTAAGCTGCAATTTATCTGACCTTGCGTGACACAGTCTTATAAGACTATCACATCATATGAAATTAATTGCTTCCATTTTCATTCTTTATCCTGTCACTGTTTTGTATTTTGTTTCTAAACTTCACAAGTGTTTTTAATTTCCAAAGATTTTTTAAGTTTTTTTCAAGCTCTCTGTATTGTGGTGAGACAGCTTCAAGGAAATGCAAATTATAAGCAAATAAATTTCAGCATTCTTCCAGACGAAGGGGTGTTTGTGATCCCTTTGACACTGCTTTGCAATGCCGAAACATCAAGAAGTGAGTGCTCAGTTTCTAGTGGCTTTTATTTCTTGGTTAAAAGCATGTGGTTTGGATTCATTTGTAAGCTATCACTTCTTTTTACCATTGAAAATGCTGGAACATAATTCAATTCCATTCTAGTTGAAGACAAAATATTATTATGCTAAAAGACAATCAAAAGAGGACATACACAGAGGGACAAAGATGGATGATTATGTAGTTAAAACTAAACTGGTTTTATTTTTTGCTGCTTTAACTTGATTGAACATGTATTGTTTTAATTTTGTAAGTCAACAGAATACTCATGAAAATGAAGGATCAATAGCACTGGCTAGAGACAGACAGAGCATGACTAGGTGTGTTCATGTTTCATCTCACAGTTCTGCCAATTTTCCTCAGTTCTGACCTGCTATTTCAGGCCGGAGCCCTCTTCTGAACCATTTGCCAGTCCTTCTGAACGGTATGGAGGTTAGCAATGTTGACAAATGGAATCCAGGATTAAACTCTAAACACCAAATTACTTCATGCTTGAAGCATGCACAAGGCACTTATAAACACACTATATTGTAGATGCTAAATTTTATGTAGTTTCATAAAAATCACTGATGTATTGTCACATTTTCCTTATGTGTATACCTGATATTTCTTAAACTTGAAAAGAACCATCTCTTCATTTTTGTCTCTGGGCAACAATTGTAAAGGTAACTCAGAGAAGTGTAACAATGCATCTTCTGCACCTTTAGCATACAAAAATGAGCTCAAAGTTTAAACAGATTTCATATCTGCCAACAATGTACATGAAGTAAAGAATACTCTTCTGTTACCCAAGGAACATTTTCTCATATTCAAGTTGAGCTCTATGTACTTCATTCTACAAGTCGTTGGTGAATTAAGGGAAAATTATTTTGGGAAAAGACAGTTTATTCCTGAAAGCATCACCACTTACCATATTTACTCAAATCTAAGATGAGGTTTCCTACCCAATCAACACAGGGGAAAAGTCCCTCATCTTAGATTTACATATGAAGTGCAGGGGGCCAGGTGGCTGCTGCAGCTCTGACTCGGGCCCTGAGCCCGGGTTGGGGCCAGAGTCAGACCCACAGCAACTTACACCCTCCACCTCACTTGCCCTCTGCAGCTTCTGCACTTCCACCCACTATTGACAAATGCAACTCAGCTCCAGCTTGAGCCAGGTTCCCCCGCACAGGCATGGAACACATGGAAACTCTGTCCCCTGCCCAGCCAATCAGCAGTGATGGCACTGTTCCATTGTTTGCTTGGCCAATCAGCAGTGCTGACACTGCTCCATGGCCCAGCAGTGACTGAGCTCCCATGTGCTGTGCTTGGGAGAAACAGACCTTGAGCAGCTTCTGACAATAAATGTGGGGGAAGAGGCAGAGACTGGGGGGAGGGAAGGAAGGGATTTAGACATCATGGGGGCAGGGACACTGCAAGGAGAAGTGGTGGAGGCAGAGGTCAAGGGAACCACCTGACCCCCCCCCCCCCCCCAAACCACTGCTTTCCCTGTTGTAGCAGCTGAAGGGAGTAGGGGGTGAATTTAAGTCAGCCTTCTGATAATTGGATTCTATATCTGGAAACTTACTAAAAATGGTATATATTCCATATAAAGAATGTAATTATTGCAGGGTCATCACAAATTCAGACTTCTTAGATTTAAGTAAACACAGTATTTCTTTTCTGTCAAAATTAGCAAGCTTCTTTTATATGAAAGGATCCTAGAGAAATTATGCAAATACAAGATTATCATCACAGCTACTTTTGTGTACAACATTTTTTTGATCTAAAAAAGCCCACAAAAATCTTTATTTATTGCAAAGTTCTGCTAAGCTCAAAATCAAACATTTAAGGCTGCTAGCTATATATATCTGATGAAATTCCAAATGCCAAGACAGATTGCTACCTTGATTATAAACCTATTTAAACAATAAAAAGTTCTAGCAGTTATTAGCAGCTATGAGCAGGCCAGAACCAAGTGGATATATTAACTGTGGCAATTTCTTTCCCTAAATTTGAAGCAGATTATACTCCTAAGAGATCTATTTTATCATCAAGGACTGCCAAGCTTTTCACTGATCACAGACTTGCAGACACTACTTTGGAAAAAGAAAAGCCTGGAAATGATTCAACCAAGATTTATCATTGGATTCAGTGCTACAGGACCCCAGAACTGGTTTTTGCCACTTTCGTGCCAAGCCCTGGACTGCTTGGAAACTCATTGCTCCTGCTCCGTACATTATGTCCAACATATGGGCAGCATGGAAGCCATAAAGCAGGGGGACCAGCCTTTCTGGTAGGTGGACCATAAGCAAGCCCCACACCTCCCCAAATGCCGTTCTCTGCCTAATCTCCTGCACTGCTTTCTGTTCCCTTCCAGATCTGCCATGTGCCAGAGGGTGCCCATGCCACTTGTGATACTTATACCATAGGTTAGCCACCCCTGCCTTAGAGAGTTCCAGAGAACATGTCCCGGTGCCACTCTCAAGCTTTCCTAAAACAAAGCCTGAGAGCAAAGCTAGAGCACATAATTAAGCAGTCTATTAACATATACATATGTCCTAAAATGCCTTCACACAGAAACTCTTGGAACAAATGCTATGGAAAAGGACCCATGCAATGCCCTACGAGGCTAAAGCAGGAGCCATGACTGGGTCTGAAGAGGTGCCCTGGTCTAAATATAATCTATGTCTTTTTGGGTGGTGCCCAAGCAACTAGGTAGTTGCAAAAGTCTTTATTTGCAAGCTTTTGGGCTCATGCACCCTTCCTGAGGGAAAAGAGAATGCAAAGATTGTAAAATTTCTCCCAGGTAGACATTAAATATGAAGTTCGAGATGAAGTTTAATTTCTACCTTGGAGAAATTCTACAGTCATTGCATTCTCCTTTGCCTGAGGAAGGGTGTGAGAGCCTGAAAGCTTGCAAGTAAAGAAAAAAGTTTGCAACCATCTACTTGGTCTAATAAAAGATATCACCCCTACCACAAGAGTTCTGACTGCTTAATAAATACTGTTACTTTCATATAATAAGAGCAGAATAGATCAAGGCATAGATCAAATTGGCTGTACCTGTGAACATGACAGAAGCAATTTATTGAATCAACAAAGTTTTTTTCTGAGATTTTTTTTACCTT
This sequence comes from Alligator mississippiensis, assembly GCF_030867095.1. Classification (NCBI taxonomy): domain Eukaryota; kingdom Metazoa; phylum Chordata; order Crocodylia; family Alligatoridae; genus Alligator; species Alligator mississippiensis. The sequence goes on along the minus strand of NC_081826.1, from coordinate 59,058,327 downwards.
AGAAAAATCTAATTTTCAAAAATGTTCCCTATTCTACATCATGGTGAAATATTTAGAAAATCACCACAAATTAAAAAAAAAAAAAAAAAATCTTTTCACATCAATTAAAATATTTTGTTTGGAAAATTTTTAAATGCTTTGTTATGATTTCAAATATCTTTTTAGTTTTAAAATTTTACGATAGTTTTTTAAAGTTATCATGAACAAAAAGATGGAATTTTTTTCAAGTGTTAAAACACCCTCATTTGATGATTTTAAAAACTTTTCAAAAAGTTTTTTCAAAATTTGAAATTCACGTAAACCTATCCTTTCCTGGCAAATCAACTTTTTTGATGGAAAAATGTATCAGTGAAATATTTTGACCAGCTTTAGTGCTATATAGAGATTCCTTCTGGCCAATTCAAGAATGTAACTAAAACCTGCAAGCCCTTTTTTCATGAAAGTAGTTGACATCACCTTCTTTCTTTGAAGGTAAAGAGAATAACGAGAAGGAAGAATATCCTAAAACCCAGAAATAAACCTTTATGTTTGCCATCAACAGTAACTTTAATGACCTCAATGTCTTCTAGGTAGTTTCATGACACTCAAATTATACTTAATTAAGGATACATTAGAATAATTAATTTGCCCAGTTATAATACCTACTTGAAACAGATCAAAAATATGCCACATGTACAAATTGTTAGAAACGTTTTATTCTTCTTAGTAAAGTATAATGCTTTGGCAGGCAAGGGAGCATGCTCAGCTGACAAGCTCCTAGTCACTTAATTTTCAGAAGCTACTTAAAAGTCTGTCAAAATTGGATGGCATACCATATTTCACAGTATACAGGTCAACATAGTATACAGGTTGACCCCTGGCTTTCTGATTTGAAAGGTAAGGATTTTCATAGGCATGGTGCATAAGTCAGGGCTGGGATCGGTGCTTGGCTGGTGTGGCCCCATTCCCTGTGAGTGGCACTGTGGGCGCCGCTTGCAGGGGGTGGGGCCGCGCCAGTGAGTGCCAGTGACAGGGGAGAGGGATGCACCAGCCAAGCACTAAACCTGGCCCTGTCTGCTGTGAGCTGCCAAACACTGAGCCCAGCACCGCTTGCAGGGGATGAGGCTGGGCTCAGCACTCGGCTGGTGCAGCCCCTTCCCCTATGAGCGGTGCTGGTGCAGCCCAGGCAGCGACACTCACAGCGGATGGGGCCGTACCAGCCGAGCACCGAACCCAGCCCCATCTCTGATTTTTTGATGTGGCATGGTGTGCAAGTGGCGTTTGATTTTTAAGACATAAAAATTGTGTTTCAAAACCCAACTTATACACTGTGAAATATGGTAATGTAAAAAGCTTTTATTTGGGAATACTAACTACAAGGAGATCACTTCTTCAGTAAAGATCACTATGAAGATAACTTATTCAGTAAAAAACCAAACAAACCCAGCAAGTGAATAAAAGGCAAATTTAGAATTAAGATTTTTAAAATACAAAATAAAGTAAGCCTAAAGTCGTTAGGTAGCAATAGCTGTGTACTGAGGAAGAACTTGTGCCTGAGAATGCTATAAACCAAGCCCTGGAAAACAGGTCTGTAACAAACTTCCAGAAACAGCCCTCCTCGTCTTACACCTAAATTCCATAAACGAGAAACCCATATAATTAAAAACACAGTAATTGTTAGTAGCTAAGATACCAGCAATGGAAGACATCATCTTCACAGGAAGTACAAATTACAGCTCTCATATACAAAGACCGAGTTTTAGCTTCAATTTGCACTTAAAGAAAATCAAATAAAATGTTATGCATGACTTCATCCCTTGAGTATGATACCCTTAAGTCAGAGGTAGTACTCTTTGACAGCCTTAGGGCACTGCTGAGAGAGAGCACTGATTTGCTGGCATATGGCACTGCATGCCTGCAGCTACACTACTTCTAGGTCAAGAGGTAGCCCACCAAGAGCAACAGTGTGTTTGAGGGTGCTCCTGCCTGGCCTTAGACGTTTGTGGTATAGATATATTATGGTATAGATTATCTCAACTATAATGTTGAGATAATGGTGAGATGAATGGTGGAGAAAGAAGAGCAAATAATAAAAATCATACAAACCTCTGATTGTACATGCCCCGGAAGTTATAATTTGCTCTATAGTTTGGGAGTGGCTTTGGATCTAGTGGCCTATAGATGGCAGGCTCTCCCCTTTTCATAGCCAAACCGTTTAGCTCCACAGTTGGAGTTATACTGCCTGTAAAAAATAACAAGAGTAAACATAAAGCACTTAAAAAGTTAGCCATGCAAGACATACGTTCACTGATGTCAATTAAGGAGATGTCTGTGTACATAATTATCTCAATTTTAAAATTAAAATAAAAAATTAAAAGCTGCAACAATTTCTCTGTAAAATGGAGATATAAATCCAAATGTGTAACCAAGCATTCAAATAGAATCTTAAATCTTCTCTTAGCAATTTCAGTAGATTAAATTTAACAAATGAGATTAGAAAGTGAGCAAACTGGCTATTTATCTCTGAACAACTGTGAAAATGCCGGTGATATACCTATAAAGCTTTCTGAAACTGGTACAAAGCTACAAGTTTCACACTGCTTTTCACTAAATGCTATTAAATAATATGAAAAACAAAAATAAAGGAAATCTATTTCTTATACAACAAGCTCACAAATAATGAAACAAAATAATTATCTATTACCAGTAGCAAACATTAATAACAAGATCAAAAGTCAAGATAACCAGTTCAGTTGCAAGAGATGACAGAGTAAATCTACAACTAAAATTAAGAGAAAAATCTTTATTTTGATAACTTATAAACTGGACATTAAACTTTTAAAGATTTTGTACCACTATAGCCACCTACTGGCCAACAGGTTCAAAAAGGAAACAAACAGCTGCATTTGTGATCTCCAAAAGTCAAATGTGAAGCTGCGAGCAGTCATAAAATGCCTTATTTGAAAATCAAATCTATACAGAGACTCAAATTGTTTTACTATTGGAGTCCTTCTCTCTACTTAGGGAAAACCTGCATCTGGCAAATTAAAATGAAGGTATATTTCCTTTCTTGAGAACAGAAAACTCCAAAAGGAGTTTGGATGTTTCCACCCCATTTAAAATTAAGTTAACGGAAGGATCTAAAATGATGTTTTATGTGATGGATTAATTAATCCATACCAAAAACAGTAACCATGGACATATCAACCAGTTATTCAGGTTTTAGATAACAATGCTGTGGACTTTAGGCATTACTTGCACAAAACTTCTATACATAAATCTGATGGGGGTGGTTCTAAGTGAGGACTGCATAACTGGATTCTACATAACTAGGAATTGAACTATGCCGGGGATGGCAATTATTTTGGGTGGAGGGCCACTTACTGAGTTTTGGCAAGCCACTGAGGGCTGCATGATAGGCAGCCAGGGACAGATAAATATTAATTTTCTAAATTTTTTAGGGGCCCCGCAGGCTGGATAGAATGGCCTGGCGGGCCGCATCCAGCCCCCAGGACACATTTTGCCCACCCCTAAGCTATGCAATAAAAATATAGATAATCAATAGATCACAAGATGCCTATGCTTCTAGAGATAATGTCGTAAAGAAAGACGAGTGACATATAAACTATGTTCAGTTTATTTTTTCAGCCTTTAATGGATATCTTTTTCTTATTCATTTTCTCAACCTCTTTTCAATTAAAAAAGAGGACGGGCCAAAACACTTGTATCCGCGTGTTAAACCGCTAAGTCAAGAGCTAAATCTGAGGCCCTCTCTAAGAGACATCACGTTGACTGACATCAGAAGAGGTTCAAGCCCCAAGCAACTGGGACTGAAGGAGTGACAGAATAGTGCGCACATCCCAAAAACAGCAAGAGATGTAAAATAATACCTAACCTTTTTCTGAAACAATCCCTACCAGCCAATGCTCAGGAAACTATGGATGAATTCTTGAGACAAATCTGTCTAGCCCTCCTCAGACAGAGAAAGGGTTACTTACAAAAAGGGTCCCTCAGAAAGTGGTTCACAAAAAGGAAATAGGTAAAATGTGAAAAGAAACAAAGGGATCCTTAAAACAAATAAAGAGCTTTTCCCTTTTAAACTGGTACCTTGTATATAACCAAGTAGAGTTAAGGGAAAAAATTCTATCAAATAATTTTATCAAATAAAAAGCTGCAGAGCAAGTCACTGAACAGAGGTTGTGAACTGTAGGCATGGCAGGATGCATTTCTGATTTCAATATTTTCTTTTCTTAAGTACAGCAGCATATGCTGCATGCATTGTGTGCGACTCAAAGTAAAGGTCATGTGATTCCATAACTGTCCTTTTGCTTATTCAAATAACTACACTGAAGAAATATTTTAGGTTACGAAGCAGAAAATCTATTAGGTAGGAACCTATATACAGAAGGTTTCTGTGCCCAGATTTCCTACTGAACTTTCAATGGCATTTTATTGGAGTAAATTGGGTAAACTGGCTCTTACTGGAAAACAAGTTTAAAAATTATTTGTTAGCTTCAGTATTTTTACTGGAGTAAAAATGGTCACTTCAATCAGTTATTTTGTGCCTGGCTATTGTTGGCCACAAATGGCTTTTATCTTGCTATCAAAAACTAAGTCTTGTAAAAGTATTAACATGCTCTTCAGCAGACTCTGGTATGACAGATGAAAAGAATTACCATGCGTATTTACTATTAGATTCTTAATTTTACAATGTTAACCTTAGTATAGATCGGCTCATTCCCATCTTCCCGATCTACCAGGACCTACTATAAAATTCCCCATAAAAAAGCGAATATGTCAAAGCCAAGTATATTAAAAATATATTAAAAAGAAAACAAGCCTCATCTCATACCTGGGTTATTGTTAACATTATTTTTGGGTGGTCTAGGAGTTGGTTTGGGAAGGGTTGTTTCATTCAAAGCTTTGCTAGCAGCAGCATGTTGAGCCTTTTTAATACTGCTTCCTTCAGCTTCCCATGTCTGCTCGCCAAGAGTCAGCTGTACTGTGAACATCTTCAAAAACAAAGAACAGGTAAACACTAGGAAGATTATTACCAATGTCAAGATTATTATAGAAGATTATATTATGTTTGTTTATTTGTTATAAAACTTTATACAAATGCAGACAAATTCTGCATAGGGTTTACATTAAAGCTGCTGGGTTCCTAAGCCTATCAGGGGGTTACATTTGTCCTCTTTCAATATAAAAAGAAAAAAAAAGCATAACTTTACACCAGCTGTCACAAATGAAGAGTTGTAAGATTTGGGAGCAACAAGTGTATCAGTCTTCTATTTTTAGGCATATAAAAATTAAATTTATGAGCTTGACAGCCTTGAACCAGTCATTCACATTGGTGCAAAGTGGGTGCAATGTGCTACCAAATGAACAGTATCATATTATAGCTGTTTTTCATGGCTATTCCCAATTCAAGGCAGTAAAAAATCAGCTCTGAAAGTATTATTCTAATTCACTTCATCTTCCAAAAATAAAGCATGTTGGAGTAAAAGCCACAGCAACCAATGTACCTGTTTAACAACATAAAACATATAAGAATAAAAAGTTTTGCCTTTTAAATTAAGATTTTTAACATAAGTTTGTCAATTAAGTTCAGGAGAAAATAAATATAAGAGAATTGGCTATTGACCAATTCTAACAATCAAATATCAGCAATAAAGAACTGTTCCAAGCAAGCAAATTATCAAAAAAGATTATCCAAGCTTTATAAACCATGAAAAAAATATTTATTAAAGTATATTTAAAATATGAAACACTATTTCCATTGTGAGGATATAATAATATTTGTGCTCTGCTTAAGTTTATGCAGCTTAAAATTAAATTTTAGCTTTCTGATGACAGCATGCTTGCTCAATGAGCATACTACCTTTTTGGAGATTCACAGATTTATACACAGCTGAAACTAAATGTGAACTAAAGTGCTATTTCACTGGTTAGTTTATCCAGGTATTTTTAAAGTGAGTTCAATTTGATAGATCATGGGTAATATATTCAGAGTTGCAATGGATGTGGCACTTACAAAACATATACACATGCTCTCAAACACGGCTGAATGTTTATCTAACAGTCCATCTTGATATTACATTTATATTAGCAGGCAGATTGAATCTGCAAGTGCATTTTCTTCTAAGCCCAGCTTTAAAATGTGCCCCTATACATAACTGAGAATCTTAGCTTATGTCCCAGAATTATAACTCCTCTCAGCTCTAATGAGAATTACTGACAAAAAAAAACACAAAAAAAACAAAACCCTCCAAAAAACCCCAAAACTGTCATTAACTTTGTATTCTATTAAACACAAATAGTAACAGAATGCTAACTATGGATTAAACTTTCATATGCTTATTTTAAGATATTGACCAGCCAATAAACAACATTTTTACATAAATTTAATATGTGTACGTACCCTCATTGTCAAAAGAACTTAAATGTTTTTTTCCTGGACCTACAGTTTACATATTCTGTACTATATAAGAATGTATCAATGTAAGACGTTTATAGAAGACAGAGTCTCAGATTCGTGTGAAAAGATATCAAGTTGGTAATGGTCTTCTTCCTAATCTAGATATTCTCCCTTTCTTTCCCTCTATCCAACACTCCTGGTGTTATGCTACTAGAATTCAAAATAATAAAGGGTAAACTCAGTAAACTGCCATAGCTGCAGATCCGACTTTTTCATTCAGCAGGTTTAAGCCCCTCCTAAAGAAACCTTCTACAAAAAATGAAGAGGAGATGGACATTTAATTAGAGAGAAAACTAGGCAAAACCCCCAAAGTTTAAAATAGTAAATTAGAGTCCAGAAGTCTGGAAGCCCCAAAGCTGAAGGTTTTGCAACGGGTTGATATGCATTATGGGTAATATTCTGATTTATTTCCTAAATCTAATTTAATTACATGAGGTCAAGAACCTTGAAATGGAAATCTTGTCACACTTTGGGGTTTCACTCCACTGTCTTTACAGAGTCAGTCTCCCTCAGCCCTCAAGAATCTTTCCTCCTCTATAGGGTCTGCTATACCTTTGTGGAGAGCTTTCTCTCCTCTCCCTATCTTTCCAGGGGCTGAGTTGCTTAACTCCCTCCCATTTCCTTGCACCACTGCCTAATCTACTTTTCCTTTCCTCTTTATTACAGTGTATTTCCTAAGACCTCAATTACATGGAAGCATGGGGCAAGTGGAAATTTCGACAACCTGATTCAGATTAAGAAGCTCCATAAGCATATTTCAGGATCTCGAAGGCATTCCAATTTGCTTGCACTAAAGAACACAGGTATGGAAGGCACTGTTTCCACTCACACCCTGATAAGGCCCTCTGAAGTGGCAACTTCTAAAAATCATAACTAGATTACAAGGGAATTCCTGCTTTCTGGCAGCTCAGACGTCATTTTCCTCCTTATGTCCGATCTCACAATGGTTGACAATAACTTGCTCAAAAAAGAAAAGCAGAATAACTAATACAGGAAACACAGGATTTACTACCACTTCTGGCCACTGTTCAAGTCTGGCAACAAATGCCTCTAAAATTTAAGAAAATAATGTGAAGTATGCTATGCAGGAAGTCCCATGATAGGGAGCACAAGTTACATGTTTTGAGGGTGTAAGTTTCTTTTTTTTGAAAGAGAGACTTTGCTTTGTTTAGTATATATTACCAATTGTAGAGCATCGTGTTTAGTAGTAGCACTATATACACCACAGGTTACAGTGTCATAAAACCCTGCGTATACCTGCTTACTGTGGCCAAAGCTATGCAGCTACCAGCTAGACATGATCTCCTCAAGAAGGCAAAGAGAATCAAAGATTCTATTATTAAGATCATTAATGTTATCTTTGGTTCTTCTTCACATTCCTCCTTTTTATATTTTAGGTCTAAACTTAAAAACCTAAGTCTTCTGGGTAGTAAGCTAGTCTGCAAAGCATCGAGCACACTAATTATAAATAAGTAAGTAGTAAGTAGACTAAAAGATGCACTTATAGTCAACATAGCTCCACTTTAAGAAATTGTACGCCTGAGCATCTGCTCAGAGGAGCTTCAAAAATTCTACGTTCTAAAAGAAACGCAGAATCTTCAGCCACTACCATTAGTCTCTGTTGTGCTAACACTGGGATTCCTAAAAGCAACTGTGGCCAAAGATACAAAAATCTAAGATAGACCCCAACTATTCATCAGCAGCAATTTTGTAAAAATATTAAAATGTACATATATGAACTATTTTGCACCTTGATATGTTTTTGATCTCTTGTATACAGAAGCAGCACAACAGAACAATGTAATCAGGAGAACTGACAGTGAAACATTTGAAGCGCACAGCAGATGTAATGGGAGAAAAACAGAAATAGCAAAAAGCCATTCTAAGTGCCTTCTGGGAAGGGCAGGATGTTTTCAACTTGAGGACCTTCTGATTCGCCATGCCCTGCACCATAGGCCATCATATTTCCACCACAGCAAAGCAAGAGCGAATCAGCAAAGTCACAAAGGTAGCACTTTGCACACACTTTATTGGGCAAATTACACAAGGTGCAGCAGAGACTCAAGTGCAGCAGATGCACAGAACTTCCTAGGAAAGGTGAACCAAATTGTAGGATTAGATTCAATGTAATTAACAAGAATTTTCTCTGCCAAACTTCTTTCCTCTGAAGATGCAGACTAAAGAGAAGATGTTTCTTGAGTATATTTTTTCTCTGGAACTGAATTTTTCCATCATGTTTCTCACGAGTTTGCTCTCATGAAGAACGAAATGAAAATCCTTTCATGTCAGTACGTACCTTAAGAAACCACCTTCATTTCTTACAGATTGTGGATGGATAATAAAACAGGGTGCGAGAACGGTCTAAAATTAATGGCCAGTTCATTATGCATTTTAACGTATTATATTAGGAACCATATCACAGTGGGGCTCTAGGGCTAAGCACAGACAATCAAAAAGCCCAAAGCTGAATCAATTCAATTTTCACAGGTTAGTCTACGCTGCATAGATTGAACTGATAAACAAATGAACACACATACACTTTTGATTCCAGAAATGCAGCCACATTCCTGCAGAGGCTCAGGCCAGAAACCAGGAGGTGCTAAAGCAATCCTCCCTGCCTGGCCAGAACAGACAGCTTGAGCCAAGGCTAGCCCGCTCACCCTGGAAAGTGTTGGGGAGAAAGAGTTGCAAGGGGAGGTGCAAAGCATCCTGAGATGCTCAGGCACTGAGAGTTAACTTGAATCTGGAGGGGACGTCGGACAAAAGTTCAATAAACCATTTTAACCTAAATCAGTTAAGTCTGATACTACAACCATCCAGGTTTATCTTAACCAGTTTCAGCCATTTTGAAAGTGGTTTATGTGCACTGAACTTCTATTACGTTAAAGATTTGAACCAGTTTCCGGTCACTTGTATCAATTTTGTGTGATTTCTGTCCCTAGCCCAGAAGGTTACACACCATTTAAAGGTAAATAAAGTAATAAATATGTTTTGCTTTAAAATCATATCTACGTAAACTAAAACAAACAGATTAGTGATTACAACAAAATAGAAAAAGACCAGCCTAGCAACTGGTCTTCACAACTATTAGCAATGCTCTGCACTACAAGAAGAGATGTGGGTGGATTTTGCTGAGGCAGACCACTCAGGCTTGGAGAGGAAGGTATGCTTTAGGCACCTCACCACTGAATGATTAAGGAAGGTCTTGACAGATTCTGAAAATACATTTAAGAGAAAAGATGAAGGCCAACAAGCACGACCTCTATAACTAAGGCAGGGATACTGAAAATGGTCCTCAGTGCATCACCAGGGACACAAAAATATTTCCTTAAGGCATGACAGAAAAAAAAAGCAAACCATAATAAAAACCAAAGCAAAAACAGGAAAGACCCTTCATACTATAAACCTGATTGTATTCAAGAAGCGCACTTATCTAAACCATGACATTATCTGTTCAGAACTTAAGGTATGGTTCTTATTCTGGAACTGGAACCTTACCTTGGCATGAGCAGGCCCTCTTTCATTCAGAAGCTTATACAGAGGTTGAATTCTATTGAAACGGGCTAACTCATTTACCAGACACATTGGAGTTTTCTCTTTGGGGTTTGCCATGTTATCTTGGAGAGGAGCTGTAAATAAAGAGTCTGTAAAGTTTTTGTGGAGTAACACGTTCTTCATTTACACTTCATAATACTTTGCACAAATAGTATGCTTAGTAAGGCAAAATATTTGGCTAAAAAAATTCTGCTAAATACATAAGTATTTAATGACAAAATGGTTTCAGGACATTAAAACTGCATTTTAATAATACGTTTACATACTATTTACATATTTATAATTTTAATATATATTTTTATTTGACCATTTCAATGTCAATCAAAATTTAAAAAAAACTAATAAAAAAAATCTCCCTTACAAGGAGGTCAGTATTTGAAAACATTTACATATTCTACAGACATATTCTGTTTGTTCTATGATGTTACTGAAAATTAGTCTCGTATTATTCTTGAATGGAATGAACTGCCCTCTCAGTATAATTTCTAAACACTTATAAACAACTGTGAGTAGCAAGAAGTCTGCAGAATACAAACAGCTGATGAGTCCCTTCCTCGTTTTACCCTCTTTCTTTCAGATTGTCTTTCAGTTCTGACTGCTACTACTAAAGTGACTCTATGTACAACTTTTTGCTTTCATCCTTTCATTCCTTCTAGGAATTCTCTCATGTTTTCCTAAACCTAGTCAATGTATGTGCTGTACATTTCTTTAATATTTTATCTTCCTATTACTACTTTCATCTCTTTCGTATCTATCCCTAACAAAAACACCTACTGCTCACTTACTTTCTAGGGTAACATTCTACTGCATTTTATATTAAATTGAGAATAGGAACTACAGCATTTATTAGGCTACAAAGGAAACACCATTTGCTGCCAAATAGACTGAAAACATTCTGTTCTAGGAAAGGAAAATACACTTGGATAATTTCCTGCAGTACTATAACTTCTTAATAAAAGATAGAGTCAAGAGGTGGCAAAATAGGTATGTTCGTTTCTGGGGCCCCTTATCACATAAAAACACTCTACTGTAAATCTGAATTCAACTAAAACAAAATTCAGTAAACAATCTTTTTTAGATAAAATGTTTTTCTATAGAATTTTGTACCTTTAGTTTTATTCTCTTTAGGACCTAATGCATTGCTATTATAAACTGACTAGGTGGATTCACTTGCACAAGAAAGAAAATATATCCAAAGCAAACATCTACTTACCTGGTGAGTTGCTAGAAGGCGCAGAATCTACAAGGCCAACTGTAGGACTGTTACAGCCAGCAGCTGATTCTGAAATGGATCCATTCATTGATGACTGAAGACCCAGTGAATTTGTAGTCGTTACTGATGGGGGTAGCACCATAGGGGACAGGGGAGGTCCAGGAAGATTTGCTGGGGTCTGCATTTTAACTTGTGCCATTGCTTATCACTGCAACAAACAAAGATTTATGAGCAAAATGCCTTAATCTTCTTGAAAGCCAAAATAGAAAGGTTGATATTAAGTAATACTTTACACTGCTATGGCAACTTTCAAGCAAGGATCACAAACCTGTTTGCAAACATTAATCCCCCTTTTACAGATAAGAAAACTAAGGTATAGTGATGCTGTGTGCATGGGCAACTGGTGCCTCCTGAGTCTGCAGGGGGCACCAGTGGCAGATCACCGAACCCAGAAGTGCCGGCGGCAAAACCAGAAGTGCTGCTGGCACTTCTCTCAGTGCCCCCACTCCTGGCCAGCAAGGGCAAATCTCAGGGGGTGCACGTACTCCCCAGTCTCCCCTCTACGCATCGTCTATGGCTATGCAATTTGGAGTAAGCCATGTGGCAAGGCTATGGCAAAGCTCAGAGTACAATCCAGGCTCCTGGCTCCAAATCCATGGCTTAACCATCAGACCACCATTCCTGAGATTCAGTATGAAAAGTTATATTAGAAGAAAATTCATCTTCTGGTTTCTCTGGGGACATTGTCAGTGCTGTAGCTTTTTCAGTGGCCAGTGTCTGCCTACGTAATTTGCTTCTACAAAAGCCTATTCTTATAACCCTGACCTCATGGGCTAGGGATAGAGATTCAAAAAGCCTGAGCCTGAATTGATTCAATCTTTGCAGGTTAGTCTAACCTGGCTAGGCTGAATCAGTCTGGAACTGTACAAGCGTCCCAGAAATGCAGGCACATGCCTGCAGTGGCTCAGGCTAGAAGCCAGGGGTGGTAGAGCAGCCCTCCCTCCCTTTCCACAGTACTGAGCTGAGGGGGGCATGGCCAGCCCCAGCAGAATGCTCTGATTAGGGAGGGGTTCCCCCCCACTTTTGTGACCAGCTCAGCAGGGAACTGATAACAGTATTTATCACCCCTAACTCAGTGTTTATCATCCCATTAAGAAAACAACAGAGGGACATTACCAGCTACCTGTTGATTCTGCCTTTGTCCTCTCTGCCACAACTTGAACCATAGCCAGCATATGGTCTGCTAGTTAATGCTGAGAGGTGTCTGTGTAAAGCAGAGAGGATGGAGAACCCTGCTTAGCAAGAAGTGGGGAGAGGAGGAGGTGAGCAGGGGGAAGCTAGGCAAATGCCTGCAGTCTCTGCTGAGCTCCAGCCTGGGAACAGAGGGGAGGGGCCAGCTCTGCTGTGGAGCAGAGAGCTCCACCCAGCCCAGAGAGCACGCAGGATGCTGGGGGAGTCTGGTTTAACTTAAACCAGCAAGGGGTCTGGGATGGACATTGCATAAACCAGTTTTACCCAAATCAGTTAAGTCTGATACTACATTCAACCAGGTTTATCTCAAACCAGTTTCAGCCATTTTCAAACTGGTTTATGTGTATTGAACATCTGTTCTGCTACAGGTTTAAACCAGTTTTTGATCACTTAAACTGGTATAAGTGTAATGTCTGTCCCTAGCATTGGTGACAAAACGAAAGACCCACCTTTTGCCATGGACACAAACAAACATGCCTGGAGAAAGCAAAAAACTCACCACCAACTAATGTAACTCATTACTCTCTTCCTGTTCTTAGACTGGGTATATAAGAAAGAAGACTAGAAGGGCAGAAGGACAAAGCTAAATATTAGATGGTTACTATCTGCCTCCAGACAGTATAGAGAAAAGGAAACAAAGATCTTTGCACACCCACTGACATGGAGCAGTCAAGTTCCCAGATTTCTCAGCATAGTCCTTAAACCAATAGTTAGGGCCTTGACCAGGGAAATGGCAGGCCCTGTATTGTTGCTGTCCCAGGCTTATGCCCCAGTAAAGCCTCTTTTTCTTTGGGTTTATTAATATTTACCAATTTATTTCAAATTACTAGCAGACTGACTCAGAAACCCAAAAGACTGGTGGCTTGGGTACTCAGTTAGGACTCCTGAAACACAGATTCAACCACTCTGAATCAGGCATAAAAGGGACTTGACCCTGGTCTCCTTCATTCTAGGTAAGTGCTCTAACCACTAGGCTAGTGGCTATTCTGGCATAGGGCATTTATTTTCTGTTTGACTAGAAACACAGTCCCAGAGCTGAGAAGCTGGATGATCAAAGTATTGTTGTATATTTTCATAATAAGCCTTCTATTTTCAGTGACAGTGGTTTTCAGTGGAAAATGCTTTTTGTTGAAAAATTTACAACCAACTAAACTCAGATAGATGGACTGCTGGGCCAAAGTATTAGATGTGGCAAAAATACAGCTAGTGGATCACAGCTGTAGCTCAAATGCTAAATCCTACTATTGTTCAGTTAGTGCCTCAAAGCAGAGGTTCAGATAGCAACACTATTTTTTGGTATTTGTCCTAAATTAAAACAGAAAATAAACTAACAACATTAAGATTTCACTGTTTGCCCTTTTTACAAAAATTATGGTTTTAGTGTTCCAAGAATCAAAACTTCATGCAACTGTCCTTTTAAAAGGCAGATGTCAACAAAATGGATTGATATATTTCTAAGCAAACGCATATGGTATCAAAATTGTGAAGGTCCCACTGTCAGCTAACAAAAGGGTGAGCAGTACAGCAAATGAGCGAGTTGCTGCATTATCAATAGGGTTTAATTCAATGATTGAAATAGGTTGATTGTGGTTAGAAACACTCTTTTTACATCATACGCTTTTACTAGATGACTCTGTAATGTCCCTTACAGCCCTATTTCTCTATAATCCTCTAAAAGCTACAGCCAGGAGCTTGTGAATTTCAACTCAGAATGCAAATTAAAAGGTGGGGCTGAGGGTTCCCCCTTTCCAATGTGATACAGCACTTGCATCTGTTCCTGACAGGCTATGAGATGCTGGACTCATGTTTATCCTTAAGTACATAGGCAGTCCTGTTGAAGTGGATGCTGAGTAGGGCTGAGGCCTACATCATACAACCCTACAGTCATAGCACTGCAATTTTTACAAGCTATTTCAAAAGTTTATGGAGGTTCCTAAAATGTCCCAACTCTTTGTTGCCCTCATTATATGTAAAGTTGAACTAAAGGTAGAAAGAATTACTATGCGCTTAGATTCTAATTTTACTTTCACTGGTCCAAAGCAGGAGTAAATCACTTGAGTTTGTAAATGTAAAACTCAGTGTAAATAATATCAGAACGTTTGCTAGATATTCTTATAAAAAAATCAAACTAATGCAGTACAAACATATACATTACATAAGCTGTTATAAAATATTACTCAAATATGAAGAAAAAGAAAAAGTACTGCAGCTTTTTATAAGGAGTGAAGTGTATACAAGAATAGTTACTTGTATGACAATCGGCTCAGTTACATGAGAAATCACATTTGCATTTCCAGTCTCTTGGGGAGTAGATTTTTTTGTGCGTTTTGTTTGCTTTTAGCAGTATTAAGCTTAATTTTTCTTTTCAGGAAAATGGAAGATAAAAAAATTAAAATCTAACAATATATAAAAGGACATGAATAGCTATTGAAAAGATAGCATTCAAATAAAATATACAAATAAAGCTTTTTCAGTCTACTGAATCTGTACAAGCCCAGAGGTTCCTAAGGCAGATCCAGCTGTGGGTTTTTGATTCCATGCAAGAAGACAGAAAGACATTTTATAATGATTTATAATCAACATAAACTAAATCAAGAGAATACCTGGTGATGCGATATATCGTACAAATTTTACCAGGATGACTGACATCTCCGAAATACTACAAGCGAGTAATTCTAGAGAACACCATAAGCAAAAGTTAAGGAAACCTTTATGGCACATCATACATGGCATCACCAATTTTACAGATGCCACATATCCTACCCCAGGGGTGAGACCTATGAACCACATCTGGGCCACAGAGCTATGTCATCTGGCCCACAGGGTTCCCTGCATCTCTAGAAATGTGGCAAGAGGTGACAGCATTAACTGCCACAGCAATTGATGCTGCTGCTGCTCCTTATCCTGCCACCAAATTTCCAGGCCTGTGAGACAGACCCAGAGTGCAGAGCTTCGTCATCTGGCCCTTGGGGCTGCCCACAGGGCTGGAAAACTGGCAGCAGGAGAAGTGGTAGCTGCTGTGGCTCCAGAAGCCACAGCAGTTAACACTATTGCCAGTCAACTGCAACCCCAAAGGTCAGATGACACAGCTCCACAGTCTGGATTTGGCTTGCAGGCTAGCCTGACACCACTCAGCCAGCCTGCAGGACCAGAAGGGTTAAATGCATTTTAGAATTGATTAGACAAAGATATTTTGGAGTTCCTCCATTTATAAAAGTAAGACTGACATACTAACATAAATCAGAAATAGGGACCTACTTAATTCGCGATTTTGTGGAAACTGTGAAGTCAGGCATTGTCCATAAAATTCATGAAATTAAAACACAAAACAAAACAAAACAAAAAACTTTACTAAAAAGAAAATGCTGACTCCCCAGTGGGAGAGCAGTGGTCCTCACGACTGCAGTGGCCTGGCCTCACAGCCCACAGGGGAGCCGCCGGTACAAAGAGCAGCCAAGATGGCAGCTCCCCCCATCCCTTGGATTGGCTGAGAGGGCTACCCATTGTATAGCCACACCCCTCTCTGCCAATAAGCAGTGAAGGGCAGGGCTGCACAATGGACAGCCCTCTCACTCAATCAATGGTGAGGGGCAGGGCTGCATCTGGCCCTTGATGGACAACCTGTCACCCAATCAACAGTGAGGGGCGGGTGCACCAGGGCTCTTTAGCCAGTAAGTGGTGAGAGGCGGTCTTGCCACAAAAAGGCTGTGAAATCTGCTATAGGTGCTGAGTGGCCTATAAAAATCTCTTAGGTAGATCCCTAGCCATAAGGACTTACAAGGTAAAATCTTCTAATTTAATGTATTTTAAAGAATCAGGTCTTAAGGTGGAAAGACATGAAATACAGTAAAAAAAAAAAATTAAAAATGTTTAAACCATTATACATTGGTGTTTTGTGACATAAGTGGTATACACAGGATATATAATTGATACACTTCTCATTAAATTATATTTGGGAGAGCTGACATATTCACAGTCCACTACCACAGTCTGTGTTTATAAAAAATGGCAGTGATATTCATATGGTAAATACTATTTATGAAGAACCCTTGCTTTGGATCATTAACTAATCCACATTTAACAGGATTTATTCAAATTGTTATTCGTAAATCCACCAAACACAAACTTGTTTCCTACTTTCCCTGAATTGATCTGGCATCAGATACTAGACAGACCATATTCATATGTATGGATTAGTATTTCATAAACCACAAACTGAGGGGATGATAATGGGCTTTTCTCTGTGGCTGTAGGGGACAGGACTAGGAGCAATAGCATCAAGATGCAGAAGGGGAAATTGAGACTGAAGATTAGGAAAATTTTGACTATGATGGTGATCAAGCATTCAAAGAGGCTACCTAGACAAACTCTGGAATCTCCATCCTTGGAAGTTTTCAAGAGCAAGTTTCAAGACCAGAGGCGCACAATCCCTGACCTAGAGGCCAGATCTATGGAGCCATGTCATCTGGCCTGCAGGATTCCCCACAGGTCCAAAAATTTGGCAGAGGAAGAGCAGTGGCAGCTGCCAAATTTCCCCTGCTGCCAAATATCTAGACCCATAAGGAATCCTGCCAGCTGGACAGCATGAGGCCAGGTCAAGGCAGTGCAGGGCCTGATTTGGACGCATGGGGCCCAATCCTACGTGCCAAACCCACATGGAATTTGGCCCACAGACCACCCTGTGTCACTCATCCAGCCCATGGACCCAAAAGGTTGAAAACCACTGGGTTAGACACAGTGGCAGCCGGTCAATAAGAGGTGCTAAGGCACCACCCCGCCATTTTCAAAATGACACACAAAAACTTCATCTGCTAAATAACTAAATAAAAATAACAGTATCGTTAACTGGGAGTATCCAAAACAGCGTCAACTGAATTAACAATGTAAACAAAAGAAACAATAATTTTTTTCTTGCCTACCTCTGCTAGTAACATAATCAGTGATTATGCTCGTCCACTATGCATACACAAGAAAAAGTTGAGTATGTGAAGTAAGCACCTTGGGGTGATCTCCTTGCTGTCCAAGTGGTGCATGAGCTGTAGAAACACCTGAACAGTTTGAATGGATGGCAATAACCACTTGTTTAAGTGGGCAGCAGGGCGCCAGTACTGATGCCCCAGCCCGGGTAAAGAGCTGTTACCTAGGAAACCACAGGAAACCCCCAACCGTGCCCAGAGAGGGAGGGGAAAGAGCAGGGCCTGATGCTCTTAGTCACCCAAGGCTTGGTTCAGGCTCACCTTTCCTTGGCTCAGGCTCACTTTCCTTCCTCCCTCCAGTGAGGGAGCAGGGAGGTTTGTAGCCTGCCGGGAGCAGGGGGTTTGCAGCCAGGGAGCTGGAGGGTTTGCACCCACCCCACCTGTCTCAGAGTTCATTATCCACACCTGCTTAGACAGTCACTTGGCTGGAATGGTTTAGTTGAGGATCCTGCCTTAAGCAGAGGGCTGGACTAGATGACCCTGTAATGTCCCTTACAGCCCTATTTCTCTATAATCTTCTGAAAGCTACAGCCAGGAGCTTGTGAATTTCAACTCAGAATGTGATACAGCACTTGTATCCACTCCTGACAGGCTGTGAGATGTTAGACTCATGTTTATCCTTAAGTACATAGGCAGTCCTGTTGGAGTGGATGTTGAGTTAAGCATATGTGCATTTGTAGGGCTGAGGCCTCCATCATAAAACCCGACAATCATGGCACTGCACTTTTTAAAAGCTATTTCAGAAAGTTTGTGGAAGGTCCTAAAATGCTCCAATGCTTTGTTACCCTCATTATGATATGTAGTTTTGAACTAATGGTAGAAAGACAGGATTGTGACAAGGCATGAAGAAACCCATTATTTTAAACCCACTCAGATATATATGGCAGCGTTCTGTAAAAAAAAATTGTGGCTCGATATAGATGTCTTATGTGCATTAACTTGAGATGAATCTAGCACTGACTCATAGCAAAGCCACCTGTGAGCTACATGTTAGCATGAAACATATGCCAATAATAATGCTAAACCAGTAGTTCCTGAACTTTTTGGTGCAAACTCATAAAAGCCCTCAATTTTTCTCACAACCTTCATGCTTCTGATGATCAAACTTTTAACTGAAAATACTATTATGGCACATGAGAACTGGTGGTGGCCATGGACCATTCTTTCAGAATAGCTCTTGAAAAAGAATAAAGCACAACATTTGTGTGTTTTATATTATATTATATTATATTATATAAACATCTCTGAAATTTTGTAACTGATATTGATACAGGCTTTAAGGTTACTATAACTTTACATGTACTTAGTTTCTTAAATTTTCTACATTTGAAAACAAAGCATAGGCAATTCAACAGTTTGTACTATATAGTCAATATCTGTCTCTTCCTGCTGGTGTCCTTTTAAACACTGAACATGTTCTGGATTTTTTCACTCTTGGAAAAAAAGCACATTTATAACATTGTTTCTTATGAGAAAATTGGTTCTGAGTTACAATATTTTAATTTAAGATGTGGTTTTCAGGAACCAATTGTGCTGTAAGTCCGAGGACTGCCTGTACTTTACAAATATTAATGAAATAATCTTATAATAATCTTATGCAACAAATCTATAAAACTACCCAGTAACAAGGATGGTAAAAATAAAACAAAGACTTAGGCATAGATAACTAGGAAATACAGGAGACCCTAACCATTCGTGGGGGATATGTTCATGAATAAGGAACTGTGTTCATGAATGCTGTCTGCATTCATGAACGCAGTGCCCCCTGCAGCTGGGGGGTGGGTGCACAGCGATGGCGGGAGCCCGGTGGCAGCAAGCGCAGAATTCTCAAGGAGTTCCTTTAAGTGTATTTAAGATGTGGGTTTGGCATTCACAAATATTTGAAACTGCGAATGCCAAACTGCAAATAGCAAGGGCTTCCTGTAGTCTGAGAGTTGAGAGAGAAATCTGGGAGATACTAAAATTCCCAAATCTGGGCTCAGACCTTAAAACACTACACCCTCTATCTAGACAAGCATTGTCAACCAGGGGTACGTGTACCCCTGGGGGTACTTGAACCAGTCCTAGGGGCTATGCACAGGTGGGTGGAGACGGAGCACTGAACTCCCAGGAGCAGGGAGAGGAAGGTTACACGCGATGGCGACCACTGCCACACACCAGCCCAATGAACTTCCCCTCCCCGCAGAGGAGCACCGCTGCCCTCACCCAAGCCTGATGAGCTTCCTTGCCCTGCCCCGGCCCTGCTCCTGGGAGGTGGTGGTACTCCATCCCCGCTTCCTTACTCCGTGTCTGGCCACGCACTCCCCCTCACTCCTTCCTTCCCCCACTCGGCATCCAGGCACTGGAAGTACTTAGACGAAAAAAGGTTGAAAACCCTTGATCTAGACCATACTTAGCTCTTTAAGGCGTGGCCTACATTATACTGAAATTCATTCCAGTAACTACATCCATCTAGTCACACTTGCATTGTTATAGTGGCTCTGGTAACCCACTGTAATAGGTACGTTAATATCAATTACACTGCTGTGAAGTTCAGAAATGTCCTTAACACTGACAGACTCTAAAAAGTAGCTATTACTTTAGCATTAATTTTCAGGTTTGTTTCACGGGTCATATTATAAGTCTGGAAAGATTTTAATTTCTGTTGTAACAAGCAATGATTGAAGTCACTAAAGCTGCAAGATTTAGTGATTCCAGAGTCTTAAAACTTGAAGGTCTTGTTTTTACTATTAACTAATCCATCTGTTAAATAATTCCAGTGAAAAACAGGCAGCAGTTTTGTCCCGTATTAGCAATAAAAATATAGTTTTTCCTTTGTGAAGAGACACCCCAAAGAGTTGGAAACAAAGTATTGTTCTCTCCTCTTTCATTTTCATTTACTTGGTGCATCTGACAGGCCTTGCATGTAACCAGCTCTACTTTCTACATTCCTGTATACAGGCACTCCTCAGACTTACTGGTTCCTGAAAACTGCATCGTAAGTCAAAAGGTTGTCACTTGGAACCAATTTTCTCATAGGAACAATGTAACTAATGGGGGGTTGCTTCCTTTAGGAGGCTTGACACAGCTGTGTCCAACTGCTAAGTCTGTTGTGGGGGGGGGGAGGGGAGGGAAGGGGCATAGGGGGGACAAATGAATGCACCCACAGTGAGGGAGGGATTGCAGCTGGGGCTGGGACCGGGGTTGGGGCAAGCTGCCCAACCGGGACAGGGGGACTCAGGGAGAGAGTGGGGCAGTTCCTGCTGCTGTGTGCAGCCAGTCCAAGAGGGTACAGGGGAGCAGACATTCAATGCACATAAATCAGTTTGAAAATGGCTGAAACTGGTTTGAGATAAACTTGGTTGAATTCAGTATCAGACTTAACTGATTTGGGTCAAAACAATTTATGCAATGTGTCCCAGACCTCTTCCTGGTTTAAGTTAAATCAGAGACCTCCAGCATCCCAGCTACCTTGCAACTCTGGGCGGGGCTCTGCTCTCTGCTCCAGCCCATCAGGGCTAGCCTTGCCTTTCTGCTCCCTGGCTGGAGCTCCCACAGAGACTGCAGGCGTCTGCTTGGCTTCCTCCTGCTCTCCCCATCCCCTCACCATTCCCTGCTCAATTCCCCTCTCCCCTCTGCTAGCATACCACATGCTGGCTATGGTCAGGACTAGCTAGCATACCACATGCTATGGTCTGTGTTGTGGGAGACAGGAAAAAGACAGACAGTACAGTGTCGGCTTAGGGATTTTTGGAGCTAATCAACAGGTAGCTGGTAACGTCCCTCTGTTCCTTCCTTGGAAAAAGTTGTTTAAGAAGAGCTTGAACTAATGAGAGAGCCTTTTGTTTTGCTGATGGGCTGATAAACGCTGTGCAACTCTCTGCTGGCTCTGCTGGTCAGAGGAGCAGTGATGGGGGGGGGCCTCCCTAATCAAAGCATTCTGCTGGGGCTGGCCATGCCCACCTCAGCTCAGCACTGCGGATAGGGAGGGAGGGTTGCTCTAACACCCCCCGGCATCTAGTCTGAGCCACTGCAGGCACGTGCCTCCATTTCTTTAGTGCAGAGGGGATGTCTGCGCACTTACAAACCGGTTTAGCCTAGCCAGGTTAGACTAACCTGCAAAGACTGAACACTCAGGCTTTTTGAATGTCTGTCCCTAGCCTTCAGGTCAGAACCCCTGCAAACTGCAAAGAAAAGAAGGAGACAGCAGCAGTGACTGCCTCCAACCCCTGTACAGAACAAGCAATAAGGTGACTAGAAGCTGTGTCCCCAAGTAGATAAATTGGCAGTGAAAGCTGCAGGACATGTAAGGAGGCAGAAAGTTTCCTCTCACAGGCAGATGAACTGGAGCGAGAAGTATGCCACTAAGCACATCCAGATGACTACAGGAAGCATTTGGATTTCTATGGATGACTCCCCACAACTGCAAGAAATAGGAAACAATGAGTACAGGTGAAGCCCCATGACAGGGTGAGAAATCTTTTCACTTCCCCATCTGCTCTGCTAGGTTAGAAAGCAGCTGAGCTGACCAGTGGGCATGAGAGAGTTTCCCATTACAACCTCCACCACAGGATGGGGAAGACAAACCGAGTGGGGTCGACTGGATACATCTCTACTCTCTGTGTAAGGAAGGCATAACTGGAGCACTTTCACGCACATGCAGAAGTAGTTTATCCTATTCTCAGTCCCACCCATACTACTGTCACACAAAAGAGCACACAACCTTTAGATCTGCAAAGAAGGGTGACATTTTCATTACAGTGATTTCTATTCCATATATTAAAGAAAATCCAAATTGACTGCATCTCTTAGAGTCCCTAGGGCTAACAGTTGCAAATATAAACTTGTAAATGCAGTATGTGTGTGCAGTCTAAAACAACTGCTTGGAGACAGGTGCGAATTGATTCCATTCTTCTCAATGAAGCCAACTGAATCTGGAGGCATAGTAAAAGTAATTTGCATAAAACAATCCAACTGCTCTTGCAATGTAAGGAAACACTGGATTGTGTAAGTAATGCCTGACTAGATAGTTCCAGTGCTCTAATTTTTCCAAAACGACTGTTCTTTGATTACTAGTAAATTAAAAAGTTTTTTTTATTATACATCATAGAGTATTTCTGATATGGTCCCTAGAAGATAATCCAACTAAGAAGCTAGGGTTTTTGAGCCTTAAGAATTAAGTTATTTTATTGGCTTAATTATTCCTAATTTTTACTCACAACCTCCATACAAGGATGTAATATTGCAGTAGACATAAAACCTAATTTTGTCCTGGAGTTTCCCACGCATACATAGTAAATATTTTCTGTACTTATGCACATGCTGTGCATAAGTCATAACCACTGTACATTTTGTTTTCATTATCCTGGTGTTAAATTTAGCAGTTTGTTTTGAGATGACAGAAAACACACAGCTCTGCATATACTTTTTAAGGAATTGCTAATTCAATCCTCACTGTTCTGTAAAAGAAAGAGATGTTGCAAGAGTAGAAGTTTAACAAGGGTTTGACATAAAGTAACATTAAGCAGATGCTAGCTCTGATTACTGACATAATATAAATTGTTTATATTTTTTAAAGTACTCAGAATTGACAAAGTGAGCACAAGGTTAGCATGTAAAACGTGTCCTACTGTTGCTGCTATCCTCAGCTCATTTTTCCAATCCCTCCATTTGCTCATTACACCTGTTTGTTGCACCCTGTTCTATGGCTCAGGTCCTACAAATTATTGTTGGATCTGTACTAATCTTGTGCACATAAAGACTATGGCATCTTCATGTTGGAATTATAACAATGACTGATTTCAAGGCACCTGTCCTCCCAGAGTAGAATCCAAAGCCTAATGTTCAGCACCAAGGGTCCTTGTACTGTGCCAAGGGAAGGCTAGGTACCTCAGAAGAACAATACCAACAACAAAAACCCTCATATGCTGAACAAGCCACACAGAGCTAACCAAAAGAAAACACTAATGGGCACACTTAAATTTCGATCCTCATGAACCACAGGTGCCTGACTCAGAGCTGCAAGGGAAATGCCCCTGTCTACATTAGAGCTAGATGCCAGAGTCTTCTGAGTATAGGCATCTACAGAAATTCATCACAAGAACTAAGCAAGAATCCCTTAAAGATAAAGATGCAAGACGATAGAGAAAATAGGAGATGCTGCCCATACCACTAATTTTCTCTGTAATACCCCAAGTTACAGCATTTTCTCAGGAACTGGGAGACCTAAGCTTCAGACAGTCCTCAGCCTGATGGCATTCAGTTCCACCTCTCCTATGTATCGGGTAGGCAGGTGGGAAATGCTGAGTTTCAGTCCCTGTACTTCAGATAATTACTGCCTTTTATTCAATTACTTACTGTAAAATGCATAAAAGTCCTGGTAGCAGAGACCAGAATCTAGGACTCCTCAGACCTCCCAGCAGTGCTCTAATTAGCAGTCTAGGAGGCCACACTTCCTAGATTGCTTTCTGGTCCAGAAAAAATTGCTCTCTCTGCTGTGTAGTGTCCCAGCATCAACAAAAGGATGACACCACCCAGCCAAGTTATGGTCAAATAATTAGGCACTCTCCTGACAGGTGAGAGATGGGCTTGAGTCTATTCTGTAGAAGGCCAAGAGCCCAAGTGTCCGCTCTCTGGAAGAGTGCTCTAATCACTAGATCTTTGGACAAAAGGCAGGCACTTCCTCCTCCTCCAGCTGTGCTTTTGAATGACAGTGGCCATGGCTGCTTTTTGTGTGATAGCTATAAGGAGAGCCTGTCTACCAGACTGGTCTCAGTGCCTTGTTCCTGGACCTCTGTGGGTCTTAGGTAAGAGCTAGGCCAGTGGTTCTTGGGGTGATGCAAGACACCCTCAAGTGTATTGCACAGAAGCCACCACTGCTGCCATGTATAACTGCCCCACATGCATGCTCCTGCATTAGGGATAGCTACTTATCTATCTACAGTAATTCCTGGTCTGACACTTCCATGTGCCCCCTCCCTTAATCCTCCTGGAAACAGAGGCATGCAGAACCATTCCACCCATTCACCTCTGTTCCTGGAAACAGTGTGCAGGGTCAGACTAGAAAAGGCTGGAGCATGAGCTTTTCTGCCTGCTTTATGGTTATCAGAGAGCCCTAATGCAGGAGTGAGCACACAAGTCACAGCCCTTCCTGGTCTGGCCATGCAGCAGGCATGTGGGGCAGTTTTACCTTGAGGCAACAGCACCTGATTGAGAAATACTTAGGTAAGCTGAGAACAGTGGTTCTCAGCTGGGGATGCTGCCACATTTAAAAAAGTTGCAGAGATGGGACTGGACACTGAAAAGGCTGAGAACCACTGAGCTAGGCATTCAGATCCTTGGATCATGACAATCCTGGGCATGCACAAAAGGGAAAACTGAAGGCACCGACCATCAAGTCAGCATGACAGGCACTTTCAGGATTAGGTGGCCAATAAGAGGGTTTTTTTGGAGTGCAGTTTTGGATACAGGCAACTAACGTCTGACTTGTTCTTGCTCTAGGTGCCCAAGTCCTTACTTAGATATGGCCTCTCAGTTCCTTGGGATCCTGGAGAAACACTGTGCCTTACTACAGGTTTCCCTCAATTTATGCGGTTTTGCTCTTATGCGATGACCCTTTTGTACCCAAAATTTGTTACATGCGAGGTAAATTCACATATATGCAATCAGCATAGGCTTGGAGAATGCTGCATAAATCAAATGAGCATAAAGTGAACCTAATTTATAATGTAACAAATAGGGATAGATTCCCTTGTTGGCTGCTTCCAGGGCTGCCTGGGGTGAGTGTGGACAAGTGGAGGCCTGGGCGGCACAAGGTGCGGCACTCACCCCAGCCCTGGCAGCAGCGGCCCTGGGAGCTGCTGGTAGCCAGTGTGCTGCACTGTGCCCTCAACCCTGCAGGGTTTTGCCTGTCCCCACTCACCCCCAGCTCCTGCTGCAGCTGTCCCAGGAGTGGCCGATGCCAGCTTTCTGTAGCCACTGGGCTGCACTGTGCCCTGGTGCAGGCAGCTGGTGCTGGCAGCACCTGGGGCCACTGCAGCCAGGGCTGGGGTGGAGACAGGCAGAGCACCGGGAAGAGCCTGGAGTCCCTGAGCCTGTAGCGTCCACCGGCCCCAGCCTGCTCTCATCCGGCTGTAGGCAGCTGCCTGCCCCTGCTGCAGCCCTGGGAGCAGCGGACGCTGCCTGCTTGCAGCTGCTGGGCTCCGCCAAACCGGGGGGTTCGGGGCACGGTGCCCCATGGGAAGCGGAGCCGCACGGGTTTGGGTCACGGAGCAGCCCAGCAGCTGCAAGCAGAGAGCGTCCACCGCTCCCAGGTCTGCAGCAGGGGCAGGCAGCTGCCTGCAGCCGGACAAGAGCAGGTTGGGGCCGGCAGCCGCTGCAGACTTGGGACAGTGGCCACTGCAGTCCCAGCCTGCTCTTGTCCAGCTGTGGGCGGCTACCTGCCCCTGCTGAAGCCCTGGGAGTGGTGGACACTGCTTGCTTGCAGTTGCTGGGCTGCACCATGCCCCAAACCCCCTGGGGCTCTGCTTCCCTTGGGGCACTGTGTCCCGAACCCCTAGCATGGTGGAGCCCAGCAGCTGCAAGCATGTGGTGTCTGCAGCTCCCAAGGCTGCAGCAGGGGCTCCAAGCTCTTCCCAGCACTCTGCCTATCTCCACCCCAGCCTCAGCTGCAGTGGCCCTAGGAGCTGCTAGTGCAAGCTGCCTGCACCAGGGCACAGTGCAGCCCAGCAGCTATAGGGAGCTGGCACTGGCCAGTCGCAGGACAGCTGGAGAAGGAGGTGGGGTAAGTGGGAACAGGCAGACCCCGGGGAGGTTCAGGGCACAGTGCAGCCTAGTGGCTGCCAGCAGCTAGTGCTGGCAGTTCCGGAGGCTGCTGCAGCTGGGGTGAGTGCTGTGCCCTGCACTGCCTAGGGCTCTACTTGTCTGCACTCACCCCAGCCAGCCCCGGGAGCAGCCAACAGGGAAACCTATCCCCATTTCTTACATTATAAGGTAAGTTTGCTTAATGCAAATTCAATTTATGCAGCGTTCTCCAGGAATGCATGTACCACATAAAACAAGGGAAACCTGTATATGGTTATTATTTTTACTGATTTATATATATCCTGCTGGGCACATACACAGTACAAATAATTAACAAATAATAAATGTCAACAGAATCGAACAAGTGTTTAACAAGTGTTTAATATTTTAACTAACTACTTAAATAACATTTACAAAGCATGAGAAATATAACATGCCTAGATATCCTTATATATTTTAATATGACAAGTATTCACCAAACAACAATCATTAAATTATTAAAACATATCTTAAAAAGGTGTAAACTGATAATGAAGAAAAACTGAAAATACAAACTAATAGTCAAATCGAAAGGGA
Source organism: Alligator mississippiensis (assembly GCF_030867095.1). NCBI lineage: Eukaryota > Metazoa > Chordata > Crocodylia > Alligatoridae > Alligator > Alligator mississippiensis. The sequence continues at coordinate 59,031,518 of NC_081826.1, read as the reverse complement.
CAGGATTTCTCTCTGAAATTCACCCACTGGTACAGTACTAAGTCCAGCCTACTAACAAAGACTTCATGGCTCTTAAAAGTAATTTCTGAAGAGCAAATATTTTGCCTTGTAAATACATCAGATAGCACAGTATCAGAAAATTTTCACAAGGGACGGTATCTTCAGAATGCCACTAAAAGTGACTTAAATGGGACCACAGGTTAATTCAGCACCTGATCCTCCCCAGGTCGTGGACTGTAAGTTGCCAGCCCTTGCTCTAATCTTTCAAAAGGGCATATCTACAAATCCCTTTTCCCCATATTTATGTTTGAAGAGATCCAAAATAGGATAGTTGCATGTAGGGGGAAACTGGATGGCCTTCACACTACATCATACTGTACCTTCAAACAAAGGAAGTGAAAGGAGTTTTTTTAAAGACAGCATTGCCAATAATAGCAGCGACCCCTGCTCTTCACCTATGCAAGCAGCTAGTAGTGTCTTGCTGGCTAGTCGCAGAGCTCTGATGCACGATGTTTCTTTTCAACTAGGAAATTCACTAGCAAAGCAATCATGTGCACTCCTGTTATAACTTCCCCCAAACACCTTTTAAAAATAAATTTAACATCACCATATAGCTGAAAAGGAATACGACTTACTCAGGTAAAATTAGAGCACATAAAAGATTAGCAATTTGACAGAGACCAACGAACAAATGAAAGACAACCAGGAAGAAAATTCAGTTTCATCTCCTAAGCTCTGCTCCGACCATAAGGCTACACTGCCTCTCTAGACCTCACATTGAAATACTTCCTGAAGCATGCCAGCTCTTTATAATAAGAACTAGACTACAATAGTATGAGTATTATTTACATCTGTCACAAAGAGAATCCTTCTGCAACAGTATTCTCTTTACATCATGGTGAAAAAAATCAATTTTCCTCACAATGACATTCTGAAAATTCAAAAGGGAAGGCTGATGAATTCATTATGGCACCAAAATTTAAAGAAGAAAAAAAAATCACTTTCCTAGTGAACTGAATGGACAGAGGTGTTTGTTTGTTACAAATGTTTTATAACATCTATGAACAAAGAGACTGAATTTAAGACAGCTTTTAGCTAACAGGTGAGATAATGTTCCAATATTTTGAACTACATGTCTTTTTACATGTCAGTACAAAGACAGATATTTGACACACAAGCTTTTTAGTATCTGATCCTGGGGCTGGACAGATAACTTACATAGAAAACCCGTAATCTGGCATGCTACTTACATACGTGATAGATTCCACCCCCCAAGTTGTAATTTCTACTGCATAATACTATTGTGCTGTAAGGTGTTACAATCAAGACATCAAGAATGTTTTTTGATATACAGGAGATCAGCGATCTCATTAAAACCACTGGGCATGCTAGCTATCTTTTTGCCCAAGCTACATGGGAAAATAATTACACTTCTTTATGAAGTAAGACATGAAAACAATGGAAGCCAACACTCAATTCATTAGGCCATATACAAGGCCAATCTATACATAAACCTTGTGAACTAAGGAGTTTCTCAAGAACCTGACTCACTGAAACTGTGCATGTCTGGATGTGTCAGAGGCAGAAAACAAAACAAAAAAACCAAGCAGAAAGTTAGAGAAGCACTTACACACATGACCCTGAGAAGAGCAAAGAGAGAACATCTTGAGGCAGAGGACTGGCTGAAAATACAGGCTCGAACACTGTGAGCAAAGAGAGTATCTATTGTGTACAAGAAAATAGAACTTTGTATGCCCTCCTTGTAAATAAATAACATTGCACCAAAGAAAATACTTGATTCTATGATTAATTTCCTTTTCTAACAGAAACTAGATGACAAGCCCATTATTGGCCAAGCTCATGAGTCAAAGGGTCACACTAGTGTCAGTCATAGGATAAAGTTTCTAGGGGCAGAAATTCTAAGTTGGTATTTTTGTTGAACCAAGATGCAAAGAATCATGGCTGCTGCTCACAGAAATCATAAATAGCCAAAAGGAATTTTAAAAAAGGTTGTGGAAATCAGCCAGCTGGATGAGGAACTGGGCCAACCAGGCAATTTAGAACATTTACAAGACTCAACCTCATTTGTAACCTGTAAAGGTCTAGGCTGTGCTGTCCATGCTCAAGTCACAGAGCATTCAGTATTCTTTGATGGAAAAAAATCTTATTTTTAAGCAGTGGAGGGCCTTATTTGGCTCATTTTAAAATCACAGACCACATGAATGGCAATGATGAAACGGATTGGGAAGGATGAGTTTTAGCTGCCTATTTGAGTTGCTTGGCTTTGACGGCACTGTAGGCTTATCCCCAAGGTAGAGTCTGAATTATCTAGATGATATGAACTTTTGCTTTGTGGGTTCATCAGAATGAGCCAGGGCACAGCTTAAAGCTAGAAAGACCCCTGAACCAACAGAAGACATATGAAGACTTCTTGAAAACTTCTGTTCTGGACTAACAACGGATCAATTTACAAATACCAAACTGGAGTTGAACTTTCTGATCAAGAGCAATGAAAGGAAGCCAAGGATACTCCAAAAAGCTATGGTAGGGGTCATCAACCAAGGTTACGCATACCCCCGGGAGTACTTGGGAAGGCCCTAAGGAGTACGCGTAGGGAGGCAGGGATGGAGTGCTGCCACCCACCACCCCACACCGCCACCTCCCAGGAGGTCCTGCTGCTGGGGGTACACTTATTTTAAAAAGTTGAAAACCCTTGAGCTATGGATTTGTCACTTGAACTTGGATCGTTGTTTGCAGACACCTGGAAGAAAAGGAAGCAGTCATGAATAAGAAAAATAAAAAGGAGATCACCACGAGCCCTGTAACTCAGTTTCCACTATGCGTGGGACGAGGATTCCAATCTAGTTCATTACTTTCTGAAGAATGTATTAAATTATGCCCAAGACCAAGGGAAAGTGACATTAATGCAAATGTTAAGCAATTCAATTAAATGCTGGTACAGTGAAAAAAAAATGGCCACAGAAAGGATTGTTATAAATTTAAGGCAAACCAGGATGTAGGATCACAAGTGCCTAGCAGAAGGTAGGGCAGGGTGGCACTTCAGAGACTAACTGGTTCAGAGCTTTTATGGTCAGCAACATACGTATCTAATGAAGTTGTGGCCTACAGAAGCCCATGATTTGCTGAACCAATTAATTGCTAAGGTGTCACTTTCCCTACCTTCTGCCTGACTTCAGACCTAATATGGCTAACCACCTCCTGAGTGCCTGGTAAAAAAAAAAAAATTACCACTTGATCCCAAATTCAGGAGGCAAACCTTGGAAGTATACGGGTCAGAACAGGATGCAACTGATGTTCATCTGCCAAATTTTGCCACCCAGGGCTGTAGTGTGTCCTCAAAGCTTTTTTGCCACAGAAAATGGAAGGCCTGGAATTTCACACTGAAATATATTAAAGAGGAATCAGCAATCCCCAGCACACGTGCCAGAGTGTAGCATGTGAAGCCATTCTGTTTGGCCTGCCCAGAGCCCAGGCTGGGGCTGAAAACAACTGCACCAGGGTTCATGGAGCTTCATCCCAGCTCACTGCTGGTGGTGGATGCCCACACTGCGGGGTGGACAGTGGGGAAGGGGCTGGGGCTGCACTGCCACAAGGATCGGACCGTTAGCAGTTCCCTCACCATTGCCCCTGGCACACCAACATCTTACAAGTTGAGGTATTGGGATTTTTTTGGCACTCTGCCCAAAAATAATACCAACCTGTTATAGAAGATGGAAAAGATACTGCATGATACAGATATCAGAACACACATGTATTGTTTGTACCTTTTCTTTACTGCTTATAACAGTTTTGCCCTGTCAAGTAAATGTTGCCCTGCTTCCCACAGAAGTCTGAAGATTTTAGAAGACTTCAGGAACCTAGGAATAGAGCTGAAGAAGAACATCCCAATGATATTCAAGAGACATCCTACCAGTCCAAGAATCAAGAGGACAAAAACTATTAAAGGTGAACTCCTGACTGCACAACTGAAAGTTTTAGACTTAGCACTGGGCCACTTTCCAATGGGAGACTAAACCATACAAATAGGATGTCCTGCTTCTCACAGGGTTAATCTTCCGCTAAAGACTCACTGAACCAGCTAGGAGGGCATTAAAATTAAAATGAAAGGTAAAGATATAAAGAGGCAACATGGCTCAAAGTCAGTATGCTGCTATGTTGGTTTCATTTATTTATGTGAAGAGAAGAAATTTGGCAATTGCTTATACACCAGTCCTAGGAATAAAGAAAAAAAAAAGAAAAGAAAAAAGACAAATGACAAAAACTTAACAGCATGATTTGTATGACAGGAATGTTAAAATCTATAGGGCTGAGCAAAGCTTTGGGTGCCTATTCTATTTGGACGAGATTCAGCCCGATTCGGTGGCTGAATCTCCAAATCCAAATTGAATCAGGAGACCAATAAAACAGCCTGAATCAATTTGAAGCTCTCTGAATCAATTCAGAAAAGATTTGGAGATCTTTGGAGATTCAGGCATTCATTGCTTGCTGCCGCAGGGAGCTAGACCTGGACTCTGTGACGGGAAGTGGGGCAGAGGGGAAGGAGGGTTAGAGGAGGGCTTAGGGGACCATGGGAGGGATACCCACTGGGCCCCATCCCTTGCCTACTCCCCCAGCCCTCCTGAGCACCCCCTAACCACCACTTGCTCTCTCAGCACTCCCCATGGCTGCCCCCAGAGTCCCAGTTCTTTAAAAAAAATAAAAGCCCCCATTCACCGGCTTCTGCCAGGCAGGGGTACAATCTCCACTACCCCCCACTGCATGGGGGGCACTGCCACGAGCCCCCATCCCCTGCCCGCTCTCCCAGCCCCACCCCCATTGCTGTCCCACGCAGCCCCAGTTCTCAGTTCTTTAAAAAAAAAAAAAAAAGCCCAGCAGGAGTCAGGGCTTCTGTGGGCTCATGGCAGAGCCCCCCCAACACAGCGTAGAGCCACCCCACTTGGCAGGAGCCAGTGAGTATGGGGCTTTTTTTTTTTTTTTTTTTTAAAGAGCGAGGACTGGGGCTGGGCAGGGCAGCCATGGGGGGCGCTGGGAGAGTGGGGGGGGATGGGGGCTCGTGACAGAGCCCCCCATACAGCATGGGGTAGTGAGGATCGCCCCTCTGCTTGGCAGGAGCTGGTGAGTGGAGGCTTAAAAAAAAAAAAAAAAAAAAAAGCCAGGTCACTGGGGCCGGGCGGGGCAGCCATTGACAGGGCTGGGAGAGTGAGCAGGGGATGGAGCCTGTTTGATTCGGAGATTCGGCCAATTCGGTGGCACCTGAATTTCCAAATCAGATTTGGACGAATTGATTTGGGACAGTGATTCGAATCACGGTCCCCCAAATCAGCTGAATCCAAATCCAAAGCGAATACTAGCCACTTCACACAAGCCTAAAAGTCTGTGGTTTAGGAAAGACAGACTGAGTAAAAGAAAGTAATGGATCTTCAACACTTATGAGCCAGTGCACTAAGAAAGACTAGGAGGTGGAATTGGGTAGGGGAGTCAGTTGCACTCAACTAAGTCAATCAGAGAACAGGACAAATTACCCTTAAACATCTGCCTGTAATATGACAAAGGATAAATAGGATTATGGGAGACATGCTGGAGGTCTCATGCAGCCAGCAATATATCATTAGAAAACAACATCTAAAAATTATAATTATCTTATACAATAATGAAAAAGAAAAGAAACTGCACCTACAGCAAGATAACTCTATACTGGGCCACATTATGATAGATGCACTAGGTGCCAGTAGTGGTTTGGGGACAAATGATTATAACCTGATGATATTTAATATGGATGACACGGACTAGGACAATTAGCTACACTGAAGTACTATAGAGAAGGATTTGGGGGTTAACATTAGGCAATAAGCTGAATTAAGTCAACAGTGGGCTCTTGTTAAAAAAAAAAAAAGCTAACATTATATTGCTTTATATTAACAGGAGTGTTAGTCACAAGTAAAAGGAAGTAAATCTGCCACACTGTTTGGTGAGACCTCACCTAAAGTACTGTGTCCAGTTCTGGACTCAACACTTTTCTAAGGATATGGACAGATATGGGAAGAGTCCAGCAAAGAGTGACAAAAATTATTAGAGGCCTAGGAAGCAAGACTGAAAGAACTAGGTTTACTCAGTCTGAAGAAGAGAAGACTGGTGGGGGTGGGATTTGATAACAGTCTTCAAATACTGGAAGGACAATTACAGAGGATGGAGATGGACTTTTCTCTGTAGCCATGGCTTTAAGCTGTAGCAGAGGAAATTTAGGTTGAAGATTAAGAGGAACTTTCTGACTATGAGGGTGGTCAAGCATTGGATCTGGCTATCTAAAGAAATTGTGGGATCTTCATCCCTGGAAATTTTCAAAAGCAGATTAGACAGATGCCTGTCTGGGAGGATTTAGTTAGGAATGATCCTGCCTTGAGCAGAAGGCTGGACTAGAAGGTGTTGGGCAGTCCCTTCTAGCCCTACTTTCCATGATCCTATAACAGAACAAGCCAGCAATAAGTATTTTGTGCCTCAAAAGGGTCAATTTCCTGAAAGTGAAGACATTTTGAGCAAAATATATAAGGAAGAAACATTCAGACTCAAAATGTAAATTAAAATATCATGTTTTAGATGACCAAAACACCAAACATAAAAAAAAGGCTGAAGCTCAATCCTAGTTCAGTAGCCAAAATGCAAGTAGTGATTAAAAATAAAAAATATATATAACATAATTAAACAGGGTAAGAAAGAAAATTATATTAGAAATGATGTGCTGAAAATTGATATGGGAAACTAAAAAAAAAATCTGGAAAAAAATCCATAACATAGTATGCAAGTCTAAGAACAAGAAGGAAGTATACTAGAAACAAATGAAATGCTGTATGCCAGGGGCTGGCAATTATTTGGGCTGGAGAGCCACTTAAATGAGTTTTGGTGAGTTGTTGAGGGCTGCCAAGCTCCCCACAGCCAAGCCAAGGCTGGAGCTAGAGCAGTAGCGGGAGCATGAACCCACATAGGGTGGCAGCATCTTCTCTCTCTGCCCCTCTCCCCCACAACGCCCAACTTGGCTGACATGGGCAGCCAGAAATGGGACCAAGAGCCATGTGTGGGACCAGGGCAGGCCAGCGTGTTTGCAGCCCTCCTGGAGCCAGGCTGCAGGGGCAGGAGAGGACACCCTCCAGGGCTCTGGCCTCTGCTAGCACCTCAGGTGCTGAGCAAAAGCAGACCCGCCTGCCCACCACAGGGCTGGACTCCATTTTCCAGGCTGCCACTCAGTGCCAGGTGGGGCTGCTTCCACCCAGCAACCCCCACAACAACAGAGGACAGAGCCAGAGTTGCCATCCACGAGCCCACCAAGCAATTCTATCAAGCCCATGGGTAGCAGTTTTGGAGGTTTTCAAAACCCGACTAGACAAAGCTTTGACTGGGACGATCTAGATGGGGATGGTCCTGCTTTGAGCAGGGGGTTGGACTAGATGACCTCCTGTGGTCCCTTCCAACCCTAATTTTCTGTGATTCTAAAACCAAGAACTGTCTAATAATGACTATAGAGATCTCCAACCAAACACTGGTAATTTTTAATACCATATTTTCCTCACACAACCCCCAAACAAACCACGCATCTTCTTTTTGAAAGGTAGAATGTGGGGAAAAAAAGTCATGGCCAACTGTGTGACACAGAATGTCCAAGTGTGGCATCTCAGAATCGTCTGGATGAGGCAGCAGAAACTTACTGGTGTGGCAAGACAGAAAAATGTTACTTCTGTGTTTTTTACAGGAACTTATTTAAGTAACTATTTACAGCAACGTGTTGGTTCCACACCACAAGCCTCCTCAAGATGCTACACACTGCATGCAGCAGCTCACTTATCCTCAACCACCTCAGTAGCTCTTCAGCCAAAAACTATGGCTTCACTAACACCTGTCAGAAGGTTAACACTGGACTTTACCCCTGCTTTTTGCAGCCCCAAGGCAAAGTGGCAGCCACCTTGGCAGCCATGAGTCACAGCGTATGATTGCTTTATTCTACCCTGCTTCTGTTCCAGAGAAGAAAAATCCACTTCACCGCCTAAGATATGCACCCCAATTTTTGAGGGCTGACTTTTGGGAGGAAAATCTGTGCAGTATGAGTGAATATGGAATATCTTGGAGTACCAGGGAAACTCTGAGAGGCTGGAAGTGTGCTACTGATGTATCAAGATTCAAATAGAACAAGCAGGATGACCTGAATAATTCTAAGTAGAAGAGCTAGAAACTTAAGGTGGGATGGAATTGATGGAGAATAGCAATATATTTGCCAACACAGTTTTAGAAGAAACAGATCTTGTCAAACAAACTATTTCATTTGCTGATAAGATTAAAAGCTTTATAATACCAAATATAATACACTTAAATTTTTGTAAGACAATTATTTGGTAACGTAAAATATTCTCATTAAATTTAGTACTATATAACATCAATAAAGCACATATTAAATAGATGACTAAATGACAGATCTAAAAAAAAAACCTGTCACTGGAAAATCCTCATTAAATGAAAGGTATTTCCCACAGGAATGAGTAAAAGCTCTGATAGTGTTGGAATGATATTGTAGCTGTGATCTGTCAGCTAGCTGAGAATGTCTCTTGTATTCTATTTTTATTTACATATAAAGTGTTGCACAGGCTTTTATCTGCTATATAGCCTAGGCTTTTTCTGAGACCTGAGGAATGGTATTTGGTAGCAAAAGGTCATCTGTCTACCCTAACCATGCAGTTGGTCCAATAAAAGATACGACCCACAAAAATCCTTGCCTCTCATCAACAACTTGGAAGCAAATATAAAACCACTGCTGAAAAAAATTGTGAATGACAGATTGACATAGACGTAAATAATGGTAAGACCATGTGATCTTGATGCCTGATCAGCTGGGCCCATTCAAACAAAATGTGCTTCAATAAAGCCAAATCCAAATATATCCAGAAACAAGGAAAACATGCCGGACTCGTAAGAAAACTATATCCCTGAAAACAGTGGGTCTGAAGAGTTAGGGGGTGAAGCCTGCATGAACTCTCAGGACAATGCTGTGGCAAAAAAGGAAAGCATGTAGCAGTTAGGGGAAGGATGATTTTATTTATGTAGACAGTCCATAAAGGACTGATGTTGGTGTCCCTATTTTAAAAATTATGTTGACAAGTTGGATAGGGTGCTAAAAAGGGCCAGAAAAATGATTTAAGCTAGATAAAATGCTTCAAGCATAAGGCTTCAAGAGCTCAATCTGTTTCGTTTTTAAAAAAAGAAGACTGAAAAGGTCACTTGATTGCAGTGTTGAGGTACCTTCACAGTGATAAAATAACCATTACTAAAGGGATCTCTAATCTAATAGTGAAAGGTGTAAAAACAACCTGACTGCAAGCTGAAACTGGACACAGTCAAATTGAAAATCAAGCACCAATTTTTAATAGGGAAGCTGATTTTAACCACTGGAACAAAACACAGTGTGGATTATCCGCCTTGATGTCTTCAAGACTGGATGCTATTTTGGAAGATAAGCTTTTGTCAAACTCACTAGGGTCACTACAGTGCTAAATTAATGAAATTATGTGGTATAAAAAGACCAAACTCTATGATCTAAAAACATTAATGAAATCCTTTTATCAGGCACCTTTTACCAAAGTTCTCCACCCGCGAGGAATTGCCAGGATGGTTGTTTCAGAATTAGAGACCATAAAAAATACTGGGGAAGCAGAACAGTATCAAAAAAAAAATTGAGGAATTCATGAAGAAACTTCCCTTTGGGTAAAGATCTTACAAATCTCTGAGAATACTTGGGAATAGGTGTCAAAATTACAAATCTTTAGGATCAGTACTAGCAATAACCATACCATTAAAATACTTATTATAACAAATAGAATTTTTAAAATATATTCTATAGAGTAAAAGCATAACATTCAATGGAGTAAATCAACTGAGTAAATATTATTTCAGTAATGATGAACCCTACACCTTACAAATGAATATTCATTATAACTTTTGGTAGGGTCAATTAAAAGATGTAATACTCAGCTATTTCAATACAGATGTCTGAGCAGAGTAGCAAGCTAAAAGAAAACAGGATGCATTTTGGTTATTTTATCAAAGTACTGAACTGGATCTTTTCAAACCCCATTCACTGACTTGTGAAAGACTGCAATGCCCCTATCAAAGAAAAACAGTCATTGAATCTCTTTCCCATTACATTGTTTAAAATGATGTTTCAAATATTTATTAGCTCAATGAAGAATAAAGTTACTTGGATAAACAGCTGATTTTTTTAAAGAAAATCTGTTGTCAGTATAGGTACAATATCACTGGGATATGTATGACTGATTGCTGGTTTTTTTTACCTTTTTACATGTTTGGTCAAACTTGAGAACTGAAGTTCCTATGATAAAATTAAAGAACAGAAGTGGAGATATTCAAGCCACATTTAATGAGTTCTTTACGTTCCTTGAAAAAAGTTTATCACAACACAGTGCTGCTGTACAAGCCCCACAACAACACTAAATGGTTCAATTAATTCCATTGTAAAGGATCATAATCCTTAAATCAGTAGTTCTCAAATACTCTGTTCCTTCTTTTAGTTACACCGCTGTGTATTCCTATAATTCCTTGTTACTGATAGCAAAAAGTAACATTTTATGTTACTGGTGCTCATACTTTTGGCCACAGGGGCCAGATCAAGCCCCATGTGCCAAGACTGGGACCCATGACACCTTTGCCTGGCCCCTTGCAATGGATGTTTTATTTTGCGGGGGAAAATGTTTTGTATTCCAGGTCAAATTAGCCAAATCAATTCCGAATCCTCTCGATTGAGCAAAACGCAACTGTTGAAACACTAACTGTGGCGCTATGACCAGCAAGTATCCCCCCATCCTAGACTTTTCAGCCTGGGGCTTCAAATACTCCCAAAATTCATTGGCGGGCATCCTACATGTAGGCCCAAGCCTGGAGGTCTCAGAGTTCGGATGCCCCTGAGTCTCACTTATGCTTACTCAAAGGCCACACGAGCAAGCTAGTGGGGAGTCCCCTCATTTCCATAAAGTAGGCATGTTGCCAAGATCCTCCCACTGGAAGCAGGCCACTGGGGAGCTAATTACAAGACTCTCGTAGGGTGCCCTGTCTGCAGCGCACTGGACAGGGGTGCACACTCCACTATACAATATCACTTAAAATATTAGTCCAAAGCCAAAAGGCCCACTTGCCAGGGCCAGGCCTGCACCACCCCTATGTGCCAAGATCGGGCCTTAGGGCTCAGCACCAACCCCACACTGTGGCATCAGGTCCTGCGCCTCCCTACATGCCTGATGTAGCCTGCAGGCCCCAGAGCTCCCCATGAGTGTAGAAATTTGGCAGTGGAGCAGTGCCACCAAGTTTTCCCTGCCACCAAACTTTCAGACTTGTGGGGAACCCCACAGACCAGATAACAATGCTAGGGTCCGGATCTGGCCCATGACCCAGGGGTTGAGCACCCCTTTGTTGCTACAACCATGTTGTAACCTCTCCAGCAACCTAAGACATACTGTAGAGCTGTTCATTTTCTTTTTCTTCCTTTCCCCTTCTCCTCCCCCCTTCCATACCTCCTGTAGAAGTTCACTACATACTTCAGGAGTACGAATTCCACAGTTGGATAAACACTGCCCTGGGCGTCCTCTAACGATAATACCTGCTTGTATTTTAGACACCATTGGAATTGGAAGCCAGTCAGAGCCAAAGTATGCATTAGGCCTGTAGGTCCGGTATCTACAATTCTATGCCCAAGTAGCCTTTTCATATTATTTTTATTGTACAATAACCAAAAGTCACAACAATAACTGTAATCAAATACATTTATATTTGTAGCACAATCAAACATTTTTTATATAAATTTAGCTAACTTCCTGTTTTTTAACTCACCTATCAACATGTCAGGGTTCCTACCAGCTTCTTAGTTTGTAATTACCTGCAACTATTCTGAAAACATTACAGCTGAATTTGCAACAAAATTGTCTGAATACTGTTTTCAGTTCATTTTTGCATTTATACTAACTACTAACAAGGAAAATACAAAGTAGAAGCAGGACAATATCCGTCAAAATTTAGCATAGAAATAAAGCTTGGCTCAGGGAACAGCATATCCTCATCTCTTTTAACAATTGTGGAGAGGTGGCATTGGGGATGACCTGAGAAGTATTTTGTCATTTACCTCCATTCAAAGCTCAGTTCGTAACTGGATAATTCAGTCATTTTAAGTTACTAATAGGAATGTTGTAACATTCAATCACAGTTATGTTGGTGAATTTTCTAAAATTATTTACACTGAATTTTTGTGTTATTTCAATCAGAAATTGGGAGCTATAAATAAGGAATTGCTACTAAGAATAGGGAAAAGCAGAAAAGGGAATCAACTTTTGCCTCCAGGCTTGTCCAATGTGATTCTTACTACTATTCTTATTCCTATAAGAGATATTTTTCATTGAAAATAAAGAACAAGTTCTCCTAGGGTCACTAGCAGGCCTTGACAAATCCACCTACTCACAGAGACATGTGGAAAACTCACTTGTTTAGCCTGCAGACACACAACACCAGCCCCTTTTGTTGCTCATGACTTTGGCAAACAGCTGCACAAGGAAATTAATATGACTAGACGGTTTCACCATTGCTATTTAGAATTTTCTGGGTAATGGTGACGTAGCACCTTACTAAATACCCTAGCAATGTCTCTTTTCTTAGCAACTTAGCAAAGTAGGTAATGGGGTTTCTTTTCTTATTAGTTCCTTTGCCCCAGAAAACCACCAGCAGCTTTTTTAAACCTATCTCCAGCTAGCAGGTTGGTCCTCCATGAAATATCTTGTAAATTTATTCAAACACTGATTTCTACCTAGTATAAAGAATTTCTTCCCTTTGTTAAAACCTAGTAGAGAAAATTATTAAGCTATCCCAAGGCCACAAACTAAAAGGTATTGCTTCTTTTTGTACAGCACAGATTCAATAGAATCATGGAAGTTACCATAAAATAAACCTGTTAAGTTCATACTCTGATTGAGGTAACTAGTTAAATATGAGTGCAGTTGCATACTACTTGTCATACAACCAAGGTAGAGAACTTGTACAAAAGGAAAAGGTGAGGTGTGATACAACATTAGGGCAGGGGAAGAGCGTAAACTGTAACACTGAGCTCTAGAACTGTGTTTCTCAATCTGTGGGTCGCGACCCAAAAGTGGGTCACAAGTATATATGAAAGGGTCACGAACACACTGGAGAAAAGTGTGGGAAACTGTGGCTTCTCCTTTGCAGGCTGTCAGAGCTCCCACCTGCAAGGTAGTGCTTGGGGTCCCCCCTGCCCCACACATACTCCCTGCCCTACACACTGAGGGGCTGGGGCCTGGGTCTAGCGGGTCAGGATTGAGGGGCACTGAGTGAGGACTAGTCATTGATGTTTATACATAGGTCTTGGTAAAAGGTTGACAATCACTGCTCTAGAACACAGTAGGTGGAAGTAGTATAAAGTATACTATATAGCATGTAAGTATACAATGGGGCCAATACACTATACAGTATATAAGCATACAATGGGGCCTGCTAGTGCTCTAGAGTTGCTGTTAGGGCAATGGGGTCAGATGCACAAGTCTTTTATGCTCATAAAGTATATAATGGAATTCTGATTCTACTGTTACACCACCAAAGACAGTTTTTCCTAATACTTATTACATGTCCAGAGGCATGCCAAGTAAACTTATTATTTTCTTTATGCAAATACAGTTCAGGATGATGCACAGTAAAACCTTTTTCAAACTCCCTACAGAAGCTTTGATCTTTCAGCACAAACAGAAGTGTTCTTCAGAAAATGCTGGTGCCAGTTAGAAACACGGTGTATTTATGAAAGAAAACATTTTGTAGAGAACTTGTGCGTTTTGGGACTTGAACTGAGTATTCTGAATAAACAATAGTCCTATACCTGGTTTGCGTGTGTTACCTGTTTAACTATTTCATTAGGAAAAGCCCTAGCACGTGCATGGTTACACTGTTATAACCAGGAACCTACAGAATTCAGGGCAGCTGACCCATCAATTTTGCCATCTGAGCACAGCACTAGTTGCCACTTTCATGGTGAGCATAGCAGCCCCCGCATCTCTGATTGACCAAGGGGCCCTGGAAGTCCTGACCCTCCCCAGAGATTGATAGGTGGTCACCTGTCAATCTCTAGGGAGGGGTGGGACTACTGGGGGCCCTTGGCAGGGGGGAGTGGAGGGGTGGCAGCTGCACAAAAATCTGTCCTCCCACCCCAGCCCCTCATGCTTCCTGGCCCCAGGGCGTCCCACCATTTTCTGTTTACAGCTCCCCCCCGCACATTTTATTTCCCCATTCACTGGCCATTTTTGTGGTCTCCGCGTTTTTCCATGGGAATTGGGCTTTTTTGTGGCAGACCTACCAATTTAACGGTCCTGCAAAAATCACAAAACCACGATTTCAGTAGGTCCCCAGTCATAAAGACATCATATGGATATCAGTATGTTACCCCTATAGCTTATACAAGCAACAGAGTCTTTGACCCTCTGGTAGCATAAAACTTAGAAAAATAATATCAGTTTACAACTTACAAAGCCCACTTCTCAATTACATATTTTAGAAAGATACAATTTTTGACTGAAGAGTAACGGACTCCAAATGCACACTAGGAATTAATATATTTCTTCTCTACAAAGACATTTATAGACATATATTTTAGGCACCTCAAGACAAACTCTCCAGAAGAACACAACAGGTGCAGCTTCCTCATGGCTAGAGCAGCAACCCTAGGCTCAGAAGATATGGCTCTGACACCAGTTTACTGTCTAACCTTGGGAAGGACACTTACGTGACTAATTTCCGTCTCATATTTACATCAATGTAAATCAGAAGCAACCCTGCTTCAGTGGAGTCACAGGGGTAAATCTGGGGAGAAAAATCAAGCCCCTGGTCTTTGCCCAAAAGAATGGGCTAAGTGAGCTATGGTACTGATTTAGTGTTCAAGTTTGGGCAAGTCATTTATCTTTCAAAAAATGCAGTTTTTCCCAGTGTCAAAATACTTTGTAAGCGACTTTCAGACTTTGGTATAAAATACCATTCAAGCGCACAGTGTTATTAAACATAACTGTTGGTGAACAGGGTAGTTCAAACTCACTGCTAGTCTAAATCTAGCCCAAATTAGTTGCCATCATTAGCTGCCTTAACAGCTTATGGGTAATAAACTGCTTGCAACAGTCTAGTTCCCAGTGGCCAGTAATGGGGATCTCAGAGAGGCAAAGCACTGAATGCACACGAGGACTGAAGTCTCTCATACCCTTCTGTGGTCCCTCTGGGGCCCAGCTGAGGTTCATTAACTGGACAGCCCTGGAAATCTTACACTGCTGCTGGCTCCTGAGATAAAGGGCTTCATTCAGCTGGCTGTCAATCTGGCACCATTCATAAGCAGTAGTGTCGCACAAAAACCTGTTCAGCAAAAAAGGCCTTGCCTACATTCATAAAATATATACTGGTGTAACTCTATTACTGCAGTTACACAGGTATAAATCCTCAACAAGAAGACACTGCGCCAGGACAAAGCAGGGGCTGCGCTGGTGCATCATGATTTGGTAATACACCACCCTAAGATGTAGCAGCGTACGCCCCAGCACCAACGGGATGTACTTGTGCCTACGTAGTTATACCTGCACAAATTTCCTCCGTGTAAGCAGGGCCTTGTCATGATAGGAGAGAAGGATCTCAAGTCATTACCTACAGTTACATACAACATACAGCGCACAGCCTTGTCCGCAACAGCGCACTGCACGTGCTCCTCTGCTGAATTTGAGCTCCCCAGACCCCACAAATCCTTCAAGTCTAATAACTAGTAGAAAGCCTAAGAAGTCAAAAGAAAGCTTTCCCAGAGTGACCCATGGCCGGTATGTCTTGGTGTGTACGGAAAGTCTGCCAGGAGCAAAGCGTCACCGATTTCACCATGTGCTCCCATTTTTGAGACCACAGTTACTTTGTGGAGGGCACTTCAGAAGCAGCCTGCGAAGAGGCTGCCTGGAGGAGAGTTCTGGGCGTCTCGCCTCCTAAACCCGCCAGGACTGGGCTGCCGAAGCAGCCAGCCAAAAAAGCCTGCTCAGAAGAGCTCTCAGGTGCTCCGGGTGTCTCTCCTAAGCCGCCCAGGCCTGGTCCTCCCAGGCGCAGGGCCCAGGCCAGCCCCCCCAGCCCCGCACTTCTCACGTTGTCCTCAACCAGGAACTTGCTTCCCGGGGCCCCGGCGCCAGGGCGACGCGGGAAGAGGAGAGCCGCAGCCCAGCGAGCCGAGCCGAGCCGAGCCGCCGGGGGCCGCCGCTCTCTACAGGACGAAGCATCCCCAGGCAGCGCGGGGCCGCCACGTCCGCCGGCACGAGGAGGCGCGGCGGGGCCTGCTGCGGCCCCGGCCGGCGGGGACGTGCCGGCGCCTCGGCCCGAGCCGCCGACCCGGCCCAGCGCGCAGCCCCTTGCGGCCAGGCCCGGCCAGGCCCAGCCCGGCCCGGCGCGAAGGGCCAAGCCGCGCGGGGATACCGGCCCGGGCTCGGCCCGGCGCCGCCCCCCACTTCCCAGCCGGCTCCACGTCCCCCGCAACTCCCGGGCGGGAGTGTT
Organism: Alligator mississippiensis; assembly: GCF_030867095.1. Classification (NCBI taxonomy): domain Eukaryota; kingdom Metazoa; phylum Chordata; order Crocodylia; family Alligatoridae; genus Alligator; species Alligator mississippiensis. Next base: position 59,014,901 of record NC_081826.1, on the reverse strand, counting down.
GGTGCTGCCGGCCGGGCCGGCGCCGGAGAGGGGGAGGGGGCGGCATCGCGGCAGCGGCGCCCCCTGCCCCGTCCCGGCGCCGCGGCTCCCGCCTCGCCTCGCCCCGCCCCGCCGCCGGGATGGGCTCGGCCGGGCCGGGACAGCCCCGTTACCTGGTTCCCGGGGACACTTTGGAGACGCCTCCAACATCGGCAAACACTAAAGAGAACTGACCCCGCCGCCGCCGCCGCCGGCCCCAACCACTGCGCCCCCCTCCGCCGCCGGCCCCGCCCCGCCCCGCGCCGCCGCCGCCGCCCGCCCCCCGCGGCCCGGCCCCGCCGCCGCCGCCCCCTGCCGCCCGCCCGCCCGCGCCGCCGCCACCCCCGCCCCGCGCGGCCCCGCTCCGCGCCCCACGCCCCCCCCCGCGCCGCCGCGCGAATGGCCCCGTCCGCCGCCCTTCCCTTCCCTTCCCTTCCCCTCCCCTCCCCTCCCCGCCGGTCGTGCGGCAGCCCCCTAGCGGCGGCTCCGACCCGCTCCCAGCTCCGCGCGGGCGACGGCGCTGGGGGCTCGGCCGGCCCGGGCGGGATGACTGGGACCGGCCGGGACGGGCCGAGGCGGAGCTGGGCGGTGAAGGCGCCGACAGCCGCGCTGCGTGGGGAGGGATAAAGAGAGACTCTCCTTCCTTCCCCCTCTTCACACTGCCGCCCCTCGCCTGCAGGTTGTCCCGAAAGCTCCAGGATAGTTCGTCTTCGCCCCGGCCCGCCGCCCCGTGTGAAACGCAGGCGCTTCCTCCTGCTCCGGGCAGACGAAGAGCACAGGGGTTGCCAGCAGCTGGGGCCCGTCCTACCCGAGCCCCGGGCAGCCTCCTCCTGGCTGCAGCCGAGCTGGCGGCATGTCCAACCAGGAGCCCCCAGGGAGGCTTTCCTGTCACCCCCCTGTTCGCGTCTCCGGTGTAGTTTCGCTGGGCAGGGCCCACCAGCTCCTTGGACTCATTTGAGGGCCAGCAGGCACTAGCACATGTACCCTGCTCAGTATGCATGTCCCCTGGCCCTTGGTGCACTCATTTTAAACCTACACTCTTTACTCCTTCCCCTGTTTTTCTTTTATTTGCCCCAAGAACCAGTTGTTGCACCTTCAGTAGCCTCCTCTGTAAAGGAAGGCTTACAGTTTTAGTTGGCAGGCCTAGGCCCACACTTCCCCAGTAGCAGAACAAACAGGCCTGTGTTGCACAGGGGCAGAGAGTGATGCTTAAAAGGAGAATGAACGGGGCTTGTCTCCCTGCTCCTCTCCCCCTTGTGGCCTCCAGCCTTTAAGGTTTAGGAAGTTCTGTTTCGGAGGCTGTGTCCTAGGTCCCTGTGGCAGCAGGAGCAGACAGCAGAGGCTGAAAGGAAAGTAAATTGGGTAGGACCAGCCCCCCTCCAAACCCCACTGTTCCTCTCTCACTTGCAGCCTCCAGCATTTAAAGTCTAGGAAGTTAAAGATAAAAGCAAAGAGGAGCATGACACAGCCCAAGTAAAAAAGCATTGAAATGGTTTCAATGAGTAGAGCAATGGTTTCCAAACTCTGACAGATAGTGCACCACCACTTTTAAACGATACAAACTTAAGTACTGCCAGCAAATTTTTGTCATATAAAGTAATTATAATAAACCTGTTAAGGCTGTCTGTGTACCACTGGTGGTACCTATACCACAAACTGGGAACTGCTGGTAGAGGAAAATGTGGGTAAGTAAAGGAAAACAGAACCTCTATAAAAGCCACCATTTTGGCTTGAAATAAATCACCCATGAGACTTACAACTGGGTTACCATAAGTCTGGGTTTTCCTGGACATGTCCTCTTTTTGGACCCTCTAATCTCCATCAGGGCAGTTTGTTTGTTTTTAATATGAACTGATTTTGCTTTGCTTCACTGGGGGGGAGGACAATTGGAGGCAGCGGGCACGTGGCCGGCATGCAACCTGGCAGGGTCATGGAAGCAATCCCTGTGGGAGGCAGGGGTTAGTGGGCCAAGGCTTGGGGACTGTCTGCATGAATGAGGCATGCCCCTGGAGGCTGGGGGGGCATGGCGACCGCCCACAGGCAGCAGTGGTGATGTTGGCAGTGGGGGGGAGGGGGGGCATGGCAACTGCCCGCAGGCAGCAGCGGTGATGTTGGCGGTGGGGGGGGGGGAGGGGTGACAAGCACCGACCAGCAGTTGGCAACCACCTGCAGATGCTGCCAACAGCAGCTATCAGCAACAGACACCGACAGCAGTGTCAGCAGCAAGAGTAGGGGGTGGTAAATGGCAACTGCCTGCAGGCGCCACCAGCAGCAGTCAATCGCAGGGGATGCATCACCAATCTCAGGGGGTGCATGTGCACCCCCCATGCATCACCAATGACTGGGTATGCATGTGGGTAGCTGGCATGTGCAAGGGTGGCGGGTGTCTGCTGGCATTAGGAGAAGTCTGGGCACCAAGGCTGCTGTGGCAGGGGGAGGAGGGGAACAGTTTGTGCCTGGTCCTCCAGCAAGGGAAGGGGGCAGGGGGTGCCCTTTGAAGACAGAGGTAAGCTCTGTTGCCAGGCTGGCAGCACCAGGGATGGTGCCCATGCTCATGGGGCTGGGCTGGCCAGGAGACACTGCTGGGGTGTGGGGGCATGGCCAAGCCACCTGGTGCAGAGCTGGAGCCTTGGCCCAGGGCAGGGGGTGCTACAGGAATTCCCTCTTCCCTTCCGCCTGCACCAGAGCTGGACTTGCTGTACCGCTGCCTGCATGAATCAGAGCCATCGCACCCTGGCCCATTCAGGACAAGGGCAACTGGGGCCCCAGTCCAGCAGGGCTAGGGAGAGTAGGGAGCTGCGGATCAGGAGCAAGGGGTACTGGCAGGGATTGGGCGGCTGCAGGTGGGTACTGTGGGTCAGGAGTGAGGGCACCAGCAGGGATGAGGGGCACCAGCATAACCTGGGGGGGGGGTGAGGGACTGTGGGTTGGGAGTGAGGGGCAGCAGCAGGGATGGGGGGGCTGCAGGTTGGGAGCAACGGGCATTAGCAGGGCCAGAAGGCCGTGGGTGGGGAGTGAGGTGTTCCCCCAACAGGTGTCCTCTTTTTTGGAAGTGGAAATATGGTAACCCTACTCTACCTTAAATTTTATGATTCTCAGGAAACCCAACTTGGAAAGGAATGTTTCCTCCTCCCACCTCTTTACTAATTAATAATCAAATATCAGAACACTGAATACAAAAAAATATCCTTCACCTATTGCTACACACCAACAACATGCTCAGCTCTGCCCAAGATGGTCTTTTTACCGAAAAGCTTAACATCAGATCAGATGAGACAAAAACTAACTTAAAATACGCAGTAAGCATCTGAACAAAACCAAGTAACCTCTCCCCCAGCCCACCCAAAATCTGAAGGCTGTACCTTTTACAACTAGAAATGGCATGGAACCCATTATATTGAGCTAATGCACTTCTAATCTCACAGACTGTCCCAGAAAGGAAAACTCTCCTGATCGTGCCCTTGTACATTAGACATATACTGTTAATGTCAAAACCAGAGTCTCCTAAAAATATTTGCTTCAAGATCATGTTTTATTTTTTATTTTTTTTTTATATATGAGAGGTTTTTCCAAGGAGTGCTCTGAGAACTGTTTGACAGTCATGGGATAAAAAGCATACGAAAAAGGCATTATAATGTAAACCCAACCCCAACCCCCCCCCGCCATTTTTGTGTCATTTCATATGAAATCTTTTTAGTGTAGAGTATTACACTCTTTTTGTCATATTATAACCTAGGGCTTCAACATAGATAATACAGATGACCCCTTTAACAGCCTCCCAGCTAAAGTACCTATCCATCTGGCAGAATAATTGGTGTCTTAAATGTTTTAAACACCAAATTGCCTTAAAGTTTTAGGAAAGTCTACAGACACTTGGTAACATTCCTGCCTATGCTGCAAGGTAGAATGGAGCTTTAATCATATAAAGTATTAATACTTTAACAGGATGCTCTCACCTGTAAATTTTAGAAAGTATGCAAGTTGCCCACTTATTTCTGAGATCTGAAATTATAAATTAACTTGTTTCACCTTTTCTACTCAGTTCTACTTGTTTGGTCTGAGAATCAACCAGAGCTCTTGTGCCTAGAGTCATAACACTTGTATTTGAATACTTTTTTAATTTCATAGGTATAATTTAATAAAACATCTGTCCTGTTTTGTAAATTGCCTTATCAAACTTCCTAAGTGATGAGCCTAAGTTTCTTCCTTTTTTCTGTTGTTTCTGTGCCTTTTACAAATGTTTTTAAAAGCACAGTATAAGGACCTTGCATTCAGTACATTCTACAAAGACTTTGGAAAGCCAAATCTACTGATCCAAGGTAAAATACCATTTACCAGATTAGACAGCTGCTCCCTCTCAAGCTGCCTAGACCAGTGGTGCCTCACCTTTTGGCTCTGTGGGCCTGATCTGGTATGGGACTCCATATATCTGCATAGGAATGGCCCAGTCAGGACCCTATCCATGTGCGTGGGAATGGTCTGGTCAAGGTCCAATCCTTGTGTGGGATTGGCCTGGTCAGAGCCCAATCCAGATACCCAGGGCAGGCACAGCCGAGACCCAATCCCTCCACGCAGTGCTGGCCCAGCTGGGGCCCAATCCATCTTCAGGGAAACGGCCCAGCTAGGGTCCAATCCAGCTGTGTAGGAGCAGCTTAGCTGAAACCTGATCCAGCTGCATAAGGTGGGTGCAGCCAGGCCCAATCCCTCCACGCGAGGACAGCCCAGACCAGGCCAATCTAGCCCCGTGGGGCTTGGAAGTTTGATGGTAGAGGAGTAGTGGCAGTGTTGTCACCACAACCCCATTGCCAAATTTCCAGATCTGTGGGCCAAATGACATGGGTTTGCATGCCAAATGTGGCCTTGGGTTAAGCACACATGGCATAGACAATAGGCACACTAGAAAATACTAGGGAAAAAAATTAAGGTTTTCTTTTTGTACCTTTCAGCTCTTTGTTCATGTCCTCTCTAGGGTATAAAAATGGAAAACCCTCCAACCCTCAAGAGATCTTTTTAGGACCACATACAGTAGCGTAATTAGGGCAGGACAAGCAGGTCACTAGCCCCAGTAGCCAACTATTGAAGGGATGCCAAAGTTGCACCCTGACCCAGGAATCTTTGCCACAGCACAGGCAGCCCTGCCCAGTCATAGGAGCTGGGCAGGGCAGCACTGCATTCAGCAGCATTTCTGAGAAGGGGGAAGCAGGGGTGAGTAGAATGATGCTTCCCCCACTTTAGGAAGTCTGCCACAGCAGATGTAGCCCCATGTCCAGTAACAGATTTGGGGGCCAGGAGTGGCACCAAGGACAGCTCTCTGGGAGCCAAACCCTAGGGCTACTGCTGCCTGAGCCAAATCTTCCATAGCAGCAGCAGCAGCTGCCACCACCGCTACCTTCACCCTGGGGAGTGCAGTGACAGATAAGATGTTACTCCACCTTCCCAACCCCTCCTGCTCCCCCTCCAGTTGTTGGCATACCCCACAGCCCTTCCCCTCTGCTCCAGATGTTGAAGGAGCTTGTGATGCCTCTGATCACATATATGTATGTATATGAGCTTCATCTTGCCACCTGTATTGTTTACTTAACACAACAACTAACTTAAAGAAAATCTCTGAATTTCAAACTCAAGTGACACCATGTCTCAATTTTCTAGTGGAAACAAAACACGAAATGGATGAACTAAATGTCTTTGAAAAGTGGAAAATTTGAAACAAATAATGATTGCAGGCCAAATGAAATTCCGTTTGCCACCTCCTACCCCCATATAAATTTAAAATGCATGACAAGACATCAACAGGGTTTACCTTAACCATAATTATAGAAAAGTAAGTCTGGAAGACACCTCAGGAAGTCTAGTGCAGAGTTCAACAATATAGGGCTTTCAAGATGCACTGCACTTGGTCTGCAGGTGCCACAACACAGCCAGGCAGTGGGTGGAGCTTTAAGTGCCCTGTGCTATGTGACAGGGCAGCACCTAGGGGAACCCACACTGTGCTGGAACCAAGTAGCAAGGCAGAGGGGCTGTCTGAACCACAGCTGTGTGGCAGAGAGAAGCAGCCGAGTGACAAGATTAGGAGTATTGACTAATCCTGGGGGGCCAACAGGGGAGATCATGCTCAGGGGCGATCAGCATGGGTTCATCAAAGGCAGGTCCTGCCTGACCAACCTGATTGCCTTTTATGACCAAGTAACTAAATCCTTGGATGATGGTGTCGCTGTGGACATAGTCTTTCTAGCCTTTGACACCGTCTCTCATCCCATCCTCATCAATAAATTAAAGCGACTGTGGCATTGATGCCTACACAGTTAGATGGGTAAAAAAATTGGCTGATGGGGCACACCCAGAGAGTAGTGGTGGATGGATCGTACTCAACCTGGCGAGATGTGAGCAGTGGGGTCCCCCAGGGCTCGGTCCTCGGGCCTGCACTGTTTAACATCTTCATCAGAGACTAGGATGAGGGGGTGGAAAGCACATTGTCCAGGTTTGCTGATGACACTAAGATGTGGGGCGAGGTGGACACACTTGAAGGGAGAGAGAGGCTGCAACTAGATTTAGACAGACTACAAAAGTGGGCAGACGAGAATAGGATGGGGTTCAACATAGACACATGCAGGGTGCTGCACCTTGGGAGAAGGAATCCACAGCATGCATACAGGCTGGGGAGTTTCCCTCTTGAAAGCACAGAGATGGAAAGGGATCTTGGAGTCATTATTGACTCCAAAATGAACATGAGCCGCCAATGCCAGACTGCAGCCAGCAAGGCCAGCCATACCTTGTCATGCATCCAAAGATGCATCTCAAGACGGTCCAGAGAGGTGATGCTCCCCCTCTATGCTACTTCGGTCAGGCCGCAGTTGGAGTACTGTGTCCAGTACTGGGCACCGCACTTTAAAAAGGATGTGGTCAGCCTGGAGAGAGTTCAGAGGATGGCCACCCATTTGGTGAGAGGGCAGCAGGACAGGCCTTATGAGGAGAGACCGAGGGACCTGAACCTATTCAGCCTTGGCAAGAGGAGGCTGAGAGGGGACCTGGTGGCTCTCCTACAAACTCATCAGGGGAGAGCATCAGCAAATAGGAAGAGCCCTTTTCTCCCCAGCACCATCTGGAGTGACAAGGAACAATGGCAATAAGCTGATGGAGAATAGGTTTGAGTTAGAGATCAGAAGGCAATATTTTACAGTTAGGGTGGTCAGAATCTGGAACCAACTTCCTAGGGAAGTGGTACTTGCCCCTACCTTGGGCAAATTCAAAAAGAGGTTAGATGATCACCTGTCTGGGGTCTTGTGAACCCAGCATTTATTCCTGCCTGTGGCAGGGAGTCAGGCTAGATGATCTGATCAGGTCCCTCCTGACCCTAGCTACTAGATATATGGGACCTGAGCCCAGTTGATCTGACCTGTGGCTCCAGAACTGCCGATCTATTCCATCTCCCTGTTCTAGGCAAGATCATTCCTGTTTAAAACATCTCAGTCAAGTGTTTATCTAACCTTCACATAAAAACTTACAAGGATGGAGATTCCACAACCTCCTTAGGCAGTCTGTTCTAGTGCTTACCCACCCTCATAGTGACAAAGTTCTTCCTGATATCCAACCTTTGGATATCCAGATTTCACTTGCTGCAATTTAAGACCATCGTTCCTTGTCCTGTTCTGTGCCACCACTCTTTCTAATAGTCAGGGATTAAAGGCAAAAGTAGTTCTGGAAAAAATTCTGAAGTTGTCATGAATTTACTTCAGATTAAAAGGGGACAGAATAATAAAACTAAAGGGAAAAGTGAGAGTGAAGACCTCCTGAATACATTTTAGTAGTAAAACACAAATCCTTAAATCTCTTGATCAGCTTAAATTAACATGATTTAACATTATGTAATGGAAAGAGACATTTTGTGGTACATAAATCAGCGGCCCTACATTTTGAAAAAAATCCCATAATTTAGTAACCATTAATCTAGTCTTACAAATCAACTCTTATTTTGTTTGGATCAAGGATGTGTGTGACAGGCAAGTTCTTTAATCACCAATCATTATATCCAAAGTAGTAGTTTGGGACTGAGCCAGCAAGGTTTAACAACAGCTTTTCAAGGCTGCAGTAGCCTAACTGCTTTAAAAAAAAATCTAAGTAGTTTTTGAAAGGTAATTTTAGTTTAATATAACTATTATAACAATTGATATATTAGATCTAGAGGGTTGTGATTTATAAGAAATTTGAATATTTACTTGCGACCAGAGTGAATTCAGAAGCCACATTTCTTGGCTGTTCAATTCCCATTTATAACACTTCATAATGTTTTCAAGCTATATTATAAAAAAGTAAGTAGTAGACTGCTATGACTGCCAATGTCAAGGAACCACAATATGTTGTCCATCAGGCATTCCACATACTGCTGCTATAACCACTTACATTCTGTTAGCACAACCCCCAGACTTTTGCTAAGTTTTCTACATAGTCAGTATGCTACTTGGAATAATTTAATACCTACTACATGAAATTGTATATAGCAATACAATTTTATTGCAGGCATCTCAGTGATACCAAGTTTTGTGTATTGATAAAACAACAAAAAGGAATTCATAACTATCTTAAATACACTTTGGGAACACAATGATTACAATAAAAAGGTTATGTCTACACCCATCCTCATTGACTTGTCATCCTTGGCTCCTTTTCCTCCCATGTTTACATTTGTTTCATAGAAACAGCTTAGTTTCAGTTTATAAAATCATGCCCTGAAGTATATGTTTTTGTTGCCTGCCATGATTTAAAATTAGTAATGGATGATAATGTTAAATTTTTTCATAAGCCTATTACAAGTCTCCATATATAAAATTGGGTTTATTTAGTGGCTGAATCAGCACCTTGTATGTAAAATCTTTTATTAATGCATTGTTAATACCAACAAAGGAACGTGATGCATGTTCATCAAATTATAACAGCATAAGAGTATAATGAAATAACTTTCTCCAACATCCTAGTTTATCATTTGATAGTTTGATAAAATACCAATAAATCATGAAGATACCTAATCTGTGTGTTAACTGGAATATTTTTATAAAGTTTTATTGTATTTAATTGCATTGTATAAAATAATAAGGCTGCAGTTGTTTAAAAGGGTAGTTGTAACTCTCTAAGACAGGTAAAATAGTTTGATTTTTTTTTAATAAAAAGTTAAAGACCTAATAAAGACCTAACCTAAACTAATGTTAAATAGTGCTTATTCACTTCACAGACTTACCCTGTCTCTGCAGTGTTTTTTATATGTAAACAACACTTTCATTATTGAATATTATTTAGTTCTGCTAAACTTTTATTAATTGTTTTAATCTTCTGTTCTCAAGGTCTAGGGTGCAGAATCTATTAGTTCTAGTAAGGCCAGATAAATTCATCCAGATAAATTCAAAACCATATTTCCAAGATACTGATTTTTCAAGAAAGCATACTTGTTTCAGAATCCATTGAACTTTTTTAAATTGAACTTTAGAAAGAGCCTGTTGTGCTTCCCTTATAACCATAGAACTCAGGTTGCACAATTAACATTTGCTCATTATTTTAGGGGCAAGGAAACAGTTATTCCTTCATAACATGCTGTATTAGATTAGTGTATTAATGAACAAGAGTAAATAACACAACCCAAAATGTATTAACTACTACTTTGTTTAGCTGTATTTTTATTACTACAATATAAACACTTTGTACAGTATTCAAGTGTGCTAGGTGCTTGAGGTCATTTGGTCTTGTGAGCTGTAATTTCAGTTGGATGCAGCAGAAATAGGTTGAACTATCAGGGTGCATGTTGCTAGACATGAAAAACTTACAGAAATACATTTCAAATGTTATCAATGTATCTTTTTTATGTGAAAGTGTTTTAAAGCTCTCATGGAATAAACATCAATTCATAAACATACAATCGATCTAAGGAATTAGTATTAAAAAAAAAAAGTCACTGGCAGCCAAAACAGGGGACTGGTGACTACCATTTGTTTCCAGTAACACAGAAGCAAGGATCTGATTTTAGTCAGCACACTGATGAAACTTTTTCTCTTACACATACATTAAAAAATTTACACTGATAAACTCAAACTTAAATTATAAATGTTGATATAAATATTGAAACAAACAAAAAAATCAATCTGAACCTACTTACAACATACCATTGCAATGTGAAGTGTATGATGACATTAACACTCGTTATGGTTAAGTTCTCAAATAGGTTGGAGATGATTCTTTGAAACCTGTAATGTCTGGTAATATTGAAAGGACAAAAAAAAAGCAGCAGCAAAAATCACTCCTTTCCCTACACTGTTCTCTGTGACTAAAACTATTATTAGCCAGGAGAATAAAAAGCAAAGTGTTTGGAATCATGCCCAGTTAAAAAAATATAGTTATTAAAATAAATCTGAATTGTCTGATTTTTCTGTTGTTTCTTTAGGTTATAGATGCAGGACATCTTGAACTAGGAAATAAGATAAAGTACTTGTGGAAAAATGAATATTTGGTTTTAAGGTATGCAGTTAACTAAATACATATCAACCTGAGTAGTTTGCAAAACAAGTGGTTTTAACACATTTTCTTATAACACAAGTAAATACAATGTCCCAAAAGCCAGTTTCTTTTATAATTAATAATTAATTGCAATTTGCTTCTTGTACTCTGACAAAAAAAAAATGTAAGAATTAGAACACTTTAAAAAGGTAAATGATCTTTCACGCTTCACAACTAAGATTGGTAGAATTCCAGGTGAGTCATGCAGTATCTTCAGGAATCAGAACAGTGAAATGAATTAGAGCTTACCCTAGTTACTGTCTGTTCTGCTCTTCCTGGTCCTTCCACAGCCTACATATATTACCATTACCATTCTTGTATACTCAAATATATGCAGGTCCTTGGTCCCAGTCTCAGAACTTATTTTTTAAGGTTAGTTACAAAACAAGACTTAAATCAATTAAAGTAATTAACTGATTTCATAGATATAGATAAATACCTATGTCCTCCAGTCTTCAATATATCAAGCTCGATTCTATACCTACTGGGATAATGGTGCAAATTCAATACACATTTTCTGCAAGTTTAAAACATTCCTTGTAATCATTTGCCATAAATGATCGTACAGTATTCCAAAATGGTAGGAAACAGCATGTGTGCGCGCTACATTAGGGCCCTGTTTACACGTACAAGTTGCTCCCTTTTAACTTTGATTGTACATTTAGCCAATTGTACATTGGCTGCCTGGTGCAATGAGCAGCCACCTGTAGGTGGCCTAATGGGTGGAAGGTGCCCAGGAGCTGGAACTGGAGCCCCACACACTGGGACAAGAGCCGCCTGGTTGCAGCTTTCCCCCCTACCCGGAGTGGTGTGGCAGGGGCAGAAGGAGGGGGAAGAAGAGGAGCAACTGAAGGCAGGGGGAGTTGAGCAGTAGGTGGCTGCAGCCACACTGGGAACAGCCCCACTGGAAAGTTGTACAAACTAGCTGGGCCTGGCAGGCACAGGCAGGAGCACAGCATGGGCTGCCCCAGGAAGGGCTCAGCCCCACGCAGAGTGCCATGGAGGCAACTGCTGCCCAGATATGAGGGGCGTGGACTGCACCTGCACTACCTGAGCGAGCTCCACTGCACTCCCCATTTGCCCCCCATCCCCAGCTAGCAGGACTACTGCACAGACAGCCCTCCATACCTTCACCCACCCCAAACACATCCACACACCTCCCAGCCACCACCCTTCACCACACCCTCAATATACAGAAGTCTTTATTTTGAGCTATTATGCAATTGCCTCTATATATGCTACTGAAAAAAATGGAACAAAATTTTTTTTTAATTAAAATTAAAGTGTTATAGAAGATGTTTGATTTTTAGCATCTGTTTTTTTATATTAAATTTGTTTGTTTTATATTAAAATAATATCTTCTACAAGATTGTGTGTATGCGGCCCTCAAAAGCTCACCGAAACTTAAGTGGCCCTCCAGCCAAAATAACTGCCCACCCCTGATTTAGACCAAGGGAGCTATACTGCTTTAATGATATTGATGAAGTAGCATATTGAAAGCAACACAATTTGTGCTCACAAGACCTAAATTTCACAGTATATTGCTCCTTTCATTATAGCAGAGGTACTCAAGCTTCAGCCTGCACAGTTATGTCATGTCATCTGGCCCACAAGGCTCTCCAAGGGATCCAGAAATTTGGCAGCAGTGAAGCAGTAGCAATTAGCTCTGCAATTGCTCCCCCACTGCCCAATGTCCAAGTCCTGCAGATGGGATGACATGGCCTTGCATGCAGGGTCAGGGTGCAATCCAGTGTGGTGCCCAGCAGGGTTTAGGGCATGTGGGGCTGAAGCCCACGATGAGGCAAGCCCTACATGCCAGATCGAGCTCATGGACTGGATATGGTTGGTAGACCAACCCCACATCATTCATCCAGACCACAGAGCCAAACGGTTGAGGCACCACCTTATAGGATTATAGGAAAATATGACTAGAAGGGACCTCATGAGGTCATCCGGATCCAGGCCCCTGCTCCCTGCCGAATCATCCTTGGCTAAACTATCCCAGCCAAGTGTCTGTATAGCCTGCCTTAAAAAAATATTCCAAGGATAGAGACTCCATAACTTCCCTAGTAGCTGAGGGAATGATTAACCACTGCCATAGTGACAAAGTTCTTCCTAATTGCCACTTAAATTTCCTCTGCTCCAGTTTGTGACCATTGCTCCAGTTTGTGACCATTGCTACTTCTGACCACTGCAGACAGAGAGACTAGTCTATCTCCGTCCTCTTTAAAACCAACCTTCAGATATTTGAAGACTGTTATCAGTCTTCTCTTCTTCAGACTAAATAATTTTTTCAGCCTTTGCTGAAAGAGAAGAGAGAACATAAGTGTACAGGAAAGAAAATAAAGAGAATTACAAATTCAAATATTCTGCATCTAGACAGCTCTTCAAGCATTGTTTAGAAGTATGAAAATCCCTTACGGACGTATCTACATCTTGCATACTAAAATGGTAGTATTTTAAACAGTATGCTCTTGGGAGTGGGATGGTCTCTCTCCCGTACAAGACTGAGCATAGCAGATTAAATAAGGAGGGAGGACTCTGTCCTTGGGAGCTGTATGCACTGATTTTCTTAGCCTGACTGAACTTTATTTTCTGTAAGAAGTTTCACCATTACACAGGATGCTATGAAGAGCACATCTCAGGTGATATAAACAGTATTAAAGCATTGTTATGTGCATGTTATGCATGGCTTAATAAGTAGGTTAAGCAAAGGAAGGGGCCTAATAAAAAAAGAATTACTGGTACCACCATACATCAAACTCTCAACAGACATACTGGTATTATAAAGCACTTTATGGGGATTGCTTGTCGAGGTGCCATAATTTCTTTCTGCGTGCTATATTCTATCCACATCTAGTACTCATTCACCTCAGCTTCCTTTAGCACAGATGTTTTCTTACAATGTGATAGTCAAATGATGGCTATCACAATGGCTAAGTACAGATGTTCAAAAAGGCCCTGCCAAAGGCACTCTGAAAATGTTCTGTTTTGGACTTGGTTTGCAAAGGGACTTGGATACCACACACAAAACCCAGGGGTAGTACAGATACTATCACCTTTACCCAGCCGCACCGTATATCCCAGTGTTTAGGACACCGAGACGTGGGAAACCTAGATTCAAAAACCTGCCTCGGATTCAGAGCAGCGACTTTAACTTGACTCTTTCACTTCAAAGACAGACCTCCTAACTCCTGAGAAATAAGATGTTCTGTGGTGGATCTCAACCCATTTTATTCATTTGTATAAACAATGAAATATTGACCAATCCACGCTAGGGCACTCAGCTCAATCTCCCAAGGAGATGGAAATCCTAAGTTAATGCTAAACAGGAAAGGGATTTAAATCCCATCCCCTCACATCTCAGGGGCTTACTCCTAAGCACTGGGCATAAGTACCAGCACTAGCTGCTCCTCCATTTCATGAAAGGTGCCCAAGTCCCCACAATGAATCTAGCTCAGTGTTTCCTCTGCTTTTTTTTTTTTTATAAAAGTAATTGAAATGCCCCTAAACAAAATATTTTGTTTTGGTTTGAAATAAGCACTGAATATAACTTTCTAAAAAAATCAGTTGATGAAACAAAAAAAAGTTTCAGAACTGACAGCAACCCCACTTCCATTGTCATTCATTCATACAGCATTCATGAAGCATTACTACTTCAAGTGTTTTCTTAAGGTTTTGGATGTTTGTACCTGACAATGAGCAAGACAAACTCACTTCCCTCAAGCTATTTTTTCACAGAGGCTGCTGCCACAAGATGACATTATCCTGGTTAACAATAAAAGTTTTCTTGACAGATCTGAGCTAAAAATGTTTCTCCTTTTGATATGAAAGTTGAGTTGGAGGGTGACATACTTGTAGGAGTCTACTATAGAGCACCGCACCAAGAGAAAGAACTAGGACGGGAATTCAATAGGGAACTGGTTGAAGCCGTGCACTCTCAATGCATGATCGTCATGGGGGACTTCAACTTCCCTGACATCTCTTTGGATGAGCAGATGGCCAAATCTGACATGTCGCATAGTTTTCTCATTTGCATTGATGACTTCTATCTAACACAGGAGATCTATATGCCGACTAGGAGAGAGGCATTGCTTGATCTGGTCCTGGCCAAAGGGGAGGACCTGGTAAGTGATGCGAGAATTGAGGGGATGCTTGGTGACAGCGACCATGAATTGGTCACCTTCTTAGTTCATCGAAGAGCAGACAAACTCCTCAGTAAAGCAGAAATCCTTAACTTTGGGAAGGCTGGCTTTTACAAACTGAGAGAATTGGTCAGTTGGGCAATTAGAGACCATACCCCACTAGAAAAGGGAGTACATGAGGAATGGTCATCTCTCAAGAACAGTCCTAGAAGCATAGGGGAAAGCCATATCATCTTGCAAGAAATGCAGTCAATGGGCACGAAAGGCCCCTTGGCTGAACAAGAAACTGTTAAACCTCATTAAATTCAAAAGAGAGGCCTACACAGCTGGAAAACAGGAAGCATCACCAAGAGGATTACTCAGCAGTCGCCCGCAGCTGTTGAGAGCGGTTGAGAAAAGCCAAGGCACAAACCGAACTTAGGCAAGCTACAGGAATCACGGACAACAAAAAGGTCCTTCTTCAGATATGCGGGAAGACAAAAAAAGAACAAAGATAGCTTTGGGCCTCTGAGACCCAACAGGGCAACTGACACCCAAGAAAGGGCCAATCTCCTAATGACTTTTTTGCATCAGTTTTTCATCCTCCCAGGAGGATCACACTGTCAGAAAGGACACAAACCATTCTAGAAGCAGGTGACAGGCCCAAAATCAATGTGGATCAGGTGAGGGAACACCTCGAGAAACTGGACATCCACAAAGTTTGCAGCCCAGACGGAATGCACCCGAGAGTCTTGAAGGAGCTGGCAGACATCATTGCATCTCCCTTGGCAGAGATATTTGAAAATTTGTGGCACTCAGGTGAGGTCCTGGATGACTGGAAAAGAGCCAACATGGTCCCCATCTTCAAGGAAGGGAGGAGGGATGACCTGGGGAACTACAGACCAATCAGTCTGACATCCATCCCTGGAAAAATCCTAGAGAAAATTGTCAAGGGATGCATCAACACCAGACTAACGGAAGGCAAGCTTCTGAATGCCAGCCAACATGGCTTTGTGACTGGCAGGTCTTGCCTGACCAACCTCATCTCCTTCTATGACTAGGTAACATGTACCCTGGACAAGGGAGGTGATGTGGATGTCATATATCTGGATTTCAAGAAAGCCTTTGACCTAGCTCCCCACGATGTCTTCATGATTAAGCTGGGGAACTGTGGCCTTGATCATCTCACGGTCAATGGCTAGGCAACTGGCTACAGGGTTGGACCCAAAGAGTACTAGTTGACAGGAGCAAATCAACGTGGCACAGGGTGACCAGTGAAGTCCCCCAGGGCTCAGTCCTTGGGCTGGTACTCTTTAATATCTTCATTAATTATCTGGATTCAGAAGTCAGATGTGAGCTAGCCAAGTTTGCAGAGGATACCAAACTATGGGGGAGGGCAGTCGCACCACAGGACAGGCTAGGAATACAGGCCGATTTGGACAAGCTCTCAAGGTGGGCCAACCAAAACAAGATGGCCTTCAATGTAGAGAAATGTAAGGTGCTGCACCTCGGTAAGAAGAATCCTCAATATATTTATAGGCTCAGCAGTGCTATGCTCACTTGCACCATGACCGAAAGGGACTTGGGGGTCCTGATTATCCACAAGATGAATATGAGCCAGTAGTGCGATGCTGTGGCTGGCAAAGCAAACCAAACTGGCATTCATTCACCGATGCATCTCAAGCAAAACCAGGGAAGTCATCCTCCTGCTTTACTCGACCCTGGTAAGACCGCAACCGGAGTACTGTGTCCAGTATTGGCCCCACACTTCAGGAAGGACGTGGAGAAGCTTGAGAGAGCAGCCCAGAGGACAGCCACTCATATAATCCAAGGCCTGAAGGGAAGGATGTACAAGGAGAGGCTGAGGGACTTGGGACTCTTCAGTCTGGAGAAGAGAAGGCTCAGGGGGGACTTGGTGGCAGCCTACAATTACATAAGAGGAGTGCACCAGCACCTGGGAGAACAGCTGTTTACCAGAGCTCCCCGAGGAATAACAAGGCCTAATGGCCATAAACTCCAGGAAGGCAGACTTAGACTAGACATAAGAAAAAAATTCTTTATGTTGCAAGTGTCCAGGGTCTGGAACAAACTCCCCCCAGAAGTGGTGCAAGCACCTCCTCTGCTCTTTCAAAAAACAGGTGGATATATTTCTTGCTGGGGTCACTTGATCCCAGCTGACTTCCTGCCTGTTGCGGGGGGGGGGGGGGGGGGGGGGGGGGGGGCTAGACTCAATCTCATGAGGTCCCTTCCAGCCCCTAATGTCTATGAAATCTATGAAATAATGCTAAGATGTGGCTGCAGCAAACATGGGGCCCTGAAAATGACTAGGTAACATGAGAATGATAGAGTATGCTACACTAGTAAACAGAACAATAGTACACAAATGTCATAAAGAAATTAAGCAATTTCACATGGATTGTCTTGTTTTTTCTACTTTCGTGAAAGAGGAAAATAAAAATACTATAGGCATATGAATGATAAGCAATTCCTGGTCTTCACTTCTTTGCAAAGGACTGGCAAAACTTGTGGTTCTTGGTGTATTTTGCTCTACAAGACAATGTTAAGATAGGAACATAAGTTCAACTACCTCCAAGCCATTTTATGTTACTCTCCTTTCCACAGGTATAAATCCTGCTGTCGTATTTTCCTATCAGATCTTTCAATTGTGAACATCCCTGAAGAAAAAAAAGCTGACTGAAGATATCAACATAAAATCTCAGAAGAAAAATTGCAGGGGGGGGATGACACGACACAAGGGAAGGGGAGAAGGATGCAGACAGACACCTAAAAGGCATAACCTCCAACCTTTCAAATGAGGAAGGCAAGCTAACAAAAATCCTCAAACTGGTATCTTGAAACAGAATGATAAGATGAGTAATTTTCTATTCTCTAGAGGTTTTTCTTTTTTGTGCATGGTTCTGACTTCTAGGAGAATAAACATATACAGCGTTCCAAAGCAGAAAGAATTAGGTTGCAGCCAAAAGAAAACAAGGCCAATAAATGATATTATTTATGCAGAGGGGTTTGTGTGTGTTTTTATATACACTCATTCTAAAGCATGGACTAAAGGATGCTCTTGAACTTATAAAATATTATTTACCACCTGTAAAATAAAATTTAAAAAAATACAACCACTGTAAAGACTGATTCTCTGAAGATGAGGAATACTCTTAGAAAACCTTTTGAAGGTAACCTGCTTTTATGGTAGTGGAGGCCAAGTCCTGGTGCACAGTGCAAAGGAAGACTCCTTCCAGGAGGCCAAATCTAAGGAGTAAAATTTTGCAGGTCTGTTTAAAAGGAAAACATGTACTTACTATGTACTGCAATAGAAGCACCTAAGGCAGAGTTTCTTAAACAAGATGCCTTGGCATCCTGTGGTGCTGCCAGATTCTTTGAAGGGTGCTGCTGGGATAGGCTGCCTAGCCAGTCCCAAA
This sequence comes from Alligator mississippiensis, assembly GCF_030867095.1. Taxonomy (NCBI): domain Eukaryota; kingdom Metazoa; phylum Chordata; order Crocodylia; family Alligatoridae; genus Alligator; species Alligator mississippiensis. The sequence continues at coordinate 58,996,789 of NC_081826.1, read as the reverse complement.
CACCCCACTGCCTGGCCTGGCTGAAAGGAAATAAACACTGTAATACAGGCACTCCTCACTTAACGACCGATTTCCATTCCTGCGACTAGGTCGTTAAGTGAATTGGTCGATAAGCGAGGAGCCGCCCCTTGATACTGCGTGCCTTGGCTTGAGACGCCGCGCTGCCGTTTCCACAATACGTTTTGTACAATACCGACTGCTCGGAGAGCTGGTCATAAGTCCGCGCGGTCGTTAAACAGGTAGGTCGTTAAGTGAAGAGTACCTGTATATACATTTCTGAAAATTGGATACCCAATCATATGCAAAAAAATACTACAAAAAATAACAGCCACATGATCCAAAGTTCAACACATGGGTCAATCACTTGCTTCAATATTTTTCTCTAGACTAGATGTGCCTTGAACCCTATCTTAACTCATGAAGACTTTGAGTGGAGCTGTATCTACCAGATATATTCCAAAAAGCAACTGAAGGCTAGTTGAGACTTTGGTTATCAACTGTAGTGACTCCGAAATCTTACTAGTAAATATGACTGTAAATTCTATTTCACTAGAAGTTTTCAAGAAAAGGCTGAATAGACACTTATATGGGATAATATAATAGTATATCCAGCATTTGTGTAGAGGGGTTGATTATATGACCCCTGAGGTCTTTATAACCCTACAGTTCTTATACCTTAACACATTCTAAAAAGGTATCTTTGATGAACCAGTTGTCCAAGTATAAGAGCATGTGCACTTCTAAATGTGGAAGTACAATGTATCAACTGTTTCATGAAGACATCTGGAGAACACCAAAAGCACTGAACTGGCAATGCCTTTTGTCTTGTGACAACTCCAAGCTCCAGAAATATCTCTTTAAGCCTAAAAATCAAGAGCCAGTCAGCTTTCCCTACCAGAGTTATGATAATCACCACGCTTTTTTTGATCCAATAATGAATTAATTCCGAGATAAAGGATCTCAAGAACCTTATCTTTTGACTATTTGAAACCTCTCTCTCTCACTATCTATAGGACTTAGTCTGTGTGTCCATAATGTTCTTGGAACACCCTGACTGGTTGTCTCGGCAGCCAATCACAATGCTTACTGAAACAGTCAGAGTGCTCCACAGACAGATGGCCAGATAAGTATCGCAGGGCCAGGCGTGGAGCTGGGAGGGGGGAGTGCGCAGCTGGACGCAGAGCAGCATCAGCACAGACTGGTGGCTAGCAGTGGTGGCTACACAGAAGCTCCCCCCCTGCTCCTGGGAGGCAGCAGCAGCGCCCGGTGCTCCATCCCCACCCCCTGTCCAGGCATTCTTAACAGGTAATTTGCTAGTATCTGGTATAAAACCTTCTGCTCTTTGAACCTTTGAACAAAAACATGAGGGAACAGACAGGACAAAGAACAGCAAAGTCTTCAGTCTTAGAAACGCACCTCCTTGAAAAAAGCAAATACCAGCTCTAAATTAAGTTCTGATGTCAAAATAGTCCTTGAATTTTTTCTAATCCATGATACCTGTAGCAAGCAGACCCAACAGCACTCACCCTCAAAGCTTATTGTATTTATATACTATGCTAGGCCCAGTCTTGTGGCCTCAAGGCGTAATTAGCTTGTAAAGCATCTCATTGGAAAGAATTTACCATATCTGAAGGCACCTTGAATACTTTAATCTGACCTTTAGTCAAAAAGACCTTACAGTGCACATTAAAAGTGACAGAAATGATGAATTGCTAAATATTTAATCCAAGTAACTTCTAAACATTACATGACAGAAATTTCAGCTGGCTTTCCCGACATTTGCAGTGTCTTCACCAATAAATTCTATGGGGAAAATGAGAAAGATTCCCCCACAGTATTCCCTAGGAGGATGTACAATTTTCCCCCTCAATCATGGTCTTAACTATCAGCTAGACCAGGGGTCAGCAACCCCTGGCACGCATGCCACGACATGTCATGCAAGGCCATTTCACTCAGCACATCACAGTTCTGCTGCAAGCAGCTGGGCTCTGTGGCAGACAGCCAAAAGGCTGTAAACAGCTGCACCAGGCTCCATGGCAGCTCCACATGCACCTCAGGCTGGACAGCAGGGGAGGGGCTGTGGTTGCACTGCCCCAGGCCCCTTCCTGGCCATGTGCCCCAAGGCGTGCATGCAGCTGCCACCAACATGGAACCCAGCTTGGGTTCTGGAGCCTGGCACAGCCTGCCATAGCTAGCCCAGGCTCTGGACAGCTGTAGCATGTGGTGGGCAGGCTGCAAACAGTTGCAACCAACTCCAGAACTGGCTCCACTGCAGTGGTACAGGGCAGGGAAGGGACCAGAGCAGTGCAACACCAGCCCCTCTCCCTCCCTCTGCTGGAGGTGTGGGTGTACCCATTGCCAGCAATGAGGATCGGGCCCCTTGAGGCTCTCCCACCCTCTGCCTCAACCCAAGTTGAAGTTTGGGTGTTTTTGGCACCCTGGCCAAAATGTTGCCAACACCTGAGCTAGACCAAAGTAGACGAAAGGACACAGCAATGCTACTGGTTATATATTCCCAGGTCAAAATACCTCAACTGTGGCCATGGCAGACTCTGTTTAATGGGAATAAATCAGTGACTTGACAGCCTCTTGTTCAATAATCATACTATATATTAAATCAAAAGTGGGTTTATTAGTTACGCCTAATAAAAGGGTCAGGTTACATGGACATTTTAGTTATAGCTCCTGAAGTCATGCATCATCATAATCTAAGTTTAATTAAATAAAATGTATTTCCAATTCTTCCTGTTTATTCCCTGTGCTTCTCATACTACGTAAACATTTCAGGTAACCAACCAATTGCCTTAATTTCCAAGAATGTTTTAAGACTTCCCCTATTTGGCTCCTCTTACTTGGATTTTATCTGTGAGAAGAATTACAAGTAAAACCTGTACACTGCTTGCTGCTAAACTCCTCCGCGATCATCTGGGGAAGATGGAGGGAATTTCCCCACAACTCAACTGTGCCTGATCATGCAGGGATCCGGGTTTTCCATTTCCCACAGAAAAACAGAAAAAAACATGAATTTCCCATTTTTTAAATCACAGAAAATGTGGATTTACTCTTTTAGTAGAGAAACCTGTGGATGTCCTCCTTTTGCAAAGAGCTCTGCAGGCTGAGTTCCAGCCTGCAAGAGCTGTTTGCAAAAAGAGTGGGGAAACCTGCCTGGAGGGGAAGGGAGAGGGGGGAAGGGTGGGGCCCGACGCTCACTCTTATCAGAGGCTGCTTCAGGCTCATTCTTCTTGGAGGTAAGTGGGTTTGGGGGTGTGGGGCAGGGCAAGGCTATGGGGGAAGCTGGCTGGGGGGTTGAAAGAGGTTTGTAGCTGGCCAGGCACTCCAGCTGGGAGGGGTTTGCAGCCCCCCCACTCTTGGCTGGAGTGCCTGGCCAGCTGCAAATCCCCGCTGTTCCCAGCCAGCTGCAAATCCCCCTTCCCAGCCAGAGTGCCCAAGCTGGCTGGGGTCTGAGGGAGCAGGGAGGCTGCAAGCCCCTCCCCACCCCCTGGAGTACCCAGGGGCCTGCGAACCTCCCCCGCTCCCAGCCAGAGTGTCCAAGCTGGTTGGGAGCTGAGGACCAGGGAGGTTTGCAGCTGACTGGGCACTCCAGCCAGGAGGCAGGGGGGTTGCAGCCTCCACAGTCCCTCAGCCCCCAGCCAGTTTGGGCACTCTCCAGCCAGGGGGGAAGGGGAGGTGCAGCTGCCTGGCCCCTCCAGCCAGGAGCGGGGAGGCTGCAACCCCCCCCCCCCCCCCCCACTAGACTGCCTGGCTGGCTGCAACCCTTTGGTTGCAAATGCTGCACTTCCCGCCCTGCTTCCCTCCCCCAGGCCCTCTGGATTGCAGCATGTACAACTGACACAGCAGGGCATAGCAAGGCTGGAAAGCTGCCCTGGCCACACTTCCTCTGTGTACAGGGGGGGGCAGCGCAGGGTTGCGCCCCTCGCTGCTGCCCCCACCTTCAGGGGAAGCGTGGCTAGGTCAGTGCAGAGCTCACAGCTCATGCAGCTTTTGTGCATGTTTCCCTGTGTGCTGCCATGCCAGGTTGCACATGCTGCACTCTGGAGGGCAGCAAGGTGGGGAGCAGGATCCCCCCTGCCCACTGGGAGTGCATGCTGCAGCCAGAAGCTAGTCCTACCTGAGCCCACAGCAGGCAAGCAGCAGGAGGGGCGGGGGGAAAGCCGGCTTGTGCTCCTGCTGCAGCAGCCACTGCCTTCCGTTGGGGGTCAGGAGCTGTGGACCTGGGTCCTTGGCCCCATGGCCCTAGCAGCTGGGGTCCCCTCCAGCAGGGCTGGGGGCAAGGGCAAAGGGCACAAGCAAGACTGTGGGGGGGGGGGGTTGTGGAGGACATTTATTTTTAACCATGGATTTTTAAATCAGAGAACTTGCAATTTTGTAATCAGAGAATTTGTGATTTTTTAATCACAGAAAACCAGGGTCCCTGGAGGAGTTGAGCTACCGCTGCCCCTCCTTCCTCTGACCTTCCTGTGACTGGCGCTTCCCAAGGATGGTATCATTAGAAATTAAACTAATATAAGTGCAGCTGCTATGGGTTTTCACAACTGAAACCACAAAATTCTTCACAAATCCATTCTCTTCATCTCCAGTGCAACAATTTAACTAGCTTTTTGTCCTTAAAACAGGGAATAGGGAGATCAGCAAAGATTCAGTTCCTATTCTGGAACTTAATATAAAAGTAATTTTAATATTGAATTGCAAACTGCAACTGTCCTAGATTTTAAGAAATAAAGTATTCCTTTAACAACAAACATACAAAGATGTCTGTAGTCAATCAGATACAATTTAAAATACCTTATTTTTCACAGAATGTTTTGTGGATACCAAGAAAGAATCTTTTTCTTTTTTAAATGGAAGAAATGTTTCATTCCTTGCTGAGGAAGAACTGAAGAGTTATGAACAAATCTATCAATGTAATGCAATATAACAGAACAGCCCAGAAGTGTACTAAGTGAAATAATGGACTCTCCCACAAAGGTAAGCAAGTCAAAGGCTATGTAGCAATCCAACTCCCAATTCAGCATTTAAAGTGGTTGTCAGAAAGACACCTGGACCATACTATAAGAATGTATAAGCACCCATGCGAGCTGAAAAACAGCACCAGGCCAGTATTTGATAATCCAGTGGATTCTCTCTTTTCCAATACTACTGCATTTAAAATTCAGAAAAGCATTTCCTTAGGCCTTTGCAATAGTTACTTTCTGGGGAAAAAAAAGATTAAACCCCTCACCAATAAGCAAACTCCATTCTTCATTTCAATAACACAATTTTGGAATTACTCTAACAGTTTTGTGTAAGGCAGCTAAATGTAAAGAACAGGGAAACATTTCTGTACTTCATGATGACCAGGTCACACTTATTTCCATTCAAGCTCAGTGATCTATTTTAAAAACATTTATTGCGTTATGGTATAAACAAACTAAACACAAGATGTTCAACAATTTGAGCATTGACATAAAAGAAAAGCAAGGTAGTTTTGAGCTAATTCTGTCACTCCTTCATGTAAGGAACCCCTATTGACAAATAAGAGTTTCACACATAGGGTGTAATTCATCCATGGGAGGTCAGCCCAACTTGCAACTAATTTATACTCTGTCCTGCAACATAGCAGCCTTGTCAGAGTAACTGCATGATTTGGAAGGCTTAAGTGGTACATACGCTTTGTACTGGCTCTCTGTACACAGGTGAATTCACCTACAGACCAGCAACAGAACTGGGATATTTGTGTGGAGGCTTTTCCCTTGTAAACCACAGGACAGATATCCCGAGATGTTCTCTCTTGAAATTCACCTTGCTTTTTTGTTTTATTTTAACGTACTACAGGATTTTCATATACACTTCTGTTTTAAGGAGCAGCATAAAAGAAGGCAGCTATTTGATTTACTTATTCATCTTCATTTTAATCCACAGCATAATGCTGATAGGTGAATCAAAGTAGAATGCTTAACACTACAGTATGTATCTTTGACAAGATACAGTACATCATAAAGCTCCTTTGAAACCATTATACTGTATTATCACAATCCACAGTATAAAAACAGTTCCTTGAATCTGACAGGATGCACTGTAACAATTTCTTCAGAGGCATTATATACCATAGTAATGTTTCTTTACTGTGGATTACCAGAATGAGTGTTTGACATGATCCATTATGTGAGCCAGCTATATGAAGATAAATACATGGAATTCTGCAGGATAGGTCAGTCAGAAATACAGAGCAGTTAATATGAAAGTACAGATTAAATATTCAAAATAGTTACTGCTCATGCATACTAACAGTTCACAAACACTAACTGAGCGGTGATTAACTTACAGTGACAAGTTCATGCTAAATAAAGTTAGTTATAATAGGAGCGCAACTATTTCATATCCTCAAAATTATTATTTTTGGCTCTTAATAAAAATTAAGATTTTTAAAGGCTCTCTGTGAAAGTTTATATATACCAAGTTTGTATCTGTAACTTAACTAATTTTTTACTGTTGAGTTTTAAAGGTCAAAAGGACTCAATACAGTAGAAAAGGTAGCAGTTTCATAAGTAGCCTCACTTCACTGACAATATCCATAATTCAGTGGCTGTATATAGCACTTCTCTAAAGCAGATCCATTTGAGTTCTACTCACCCTGAGTTCAGCATTTACACTTTTTAAAAATGTATGTTTTAAACATTAAGTAACATACAGAAGTTTACACAAGGCTATAAAATGTTGTCAGTTACTATACATCAGTAAAAAAATACTTTAATATTTTCAGCCAATTCTGGTATTCTTTTAAAGTTTAGTGATTCTGATTCTTATTTTAAAAATCAAGTAAATATAGTTATTGATTCACACATTCATTTACTGACTACTAGAAGTTATTTTAAAGAGTGCAACAATAAGGCAACAGTAAAAACAGCAATGTTATAGAAATTTTGCATATGTGTAAAGGTAGTAAGTTTATAAAAGACATCAGTGCTTCCTAAAAAGACAGCCTACTTGCAGTATCACAAAATTACATAGTGGTGAGAACAATTATCTATTATTCAACAACTGTTTCTCTGTAGAAAAATGTTAAACTCGTTGTAATTAAGTTTTGTGAAATAAGTCCAGAAAAAAAGTGGTATGGCTGTGTGGGACAATCAAGTTAACAAAATATATTTTTGTCTAAACTTAAATAAGAAGGTCCACACTTTTTTGTCAAAACATTAAGCCTCTGTCAAAAATGTATTTCTTTCTTTATAGTACAGGATTAAAAGACAGGATGATGCTTACAAGGTAAAGAAATAATTTACAAGAAAAATATCTTCTGACAAAGCTTTTTCAATCAAAATATTGTTTTGTAACATTCAAACATGACATACAACACAACAAAAGAAACTAAACACAAACAAAAAAATGTTATATGGATTGTTTTCAAACATAAATAAATGAAATATCGTGTAGGCAGTAGGGCTCATGCTGATGGCTAGCAGGAAGTAACAGTGTGCAATCTATTTGGAAATAAGCTTTAATGTACAAATTTCAAGCCCAGTTATGGACTGCAGCAAATTCAGTTATATCACTGTCATCTTCTTATCGCCAAAATAAAATCTTGATTAAATCACTCCCACCCTAAATTACTCATACCTTTGCTTCAGAGATATGAATAATTATATACAAAAAAAAGGTATATTTATTTCACCATAGGGATAACATTGTACCTCTCTGCCAATGTCACTTGAAAACTTTCCATGTTAAAACAATTTGACAGAAAATAAACAATTTAATAAATATGCAATGATCTTATTATAGTCCTTTAGCTAAGCATGTTGTCATGCTGCTAGCTTTGTGATCACAGTGCATAGAATCCAAATGTAAAAGAATGGGGTGGCTTTTGAAGTAATGTTGGATCCCTTGCTTATAATCCCAATACATTTAAAACATTTCATAAACTCTATCATGCATCAATCTTTTGTTTTGTGGCAGGATCAAAACGTTTCCTGGTACAAAGTCCATTGCCGGCAATGGATGCACCAAAACCGCCAAGGAAGTCACTGTTATTGCACAATACATGAAGACCTGGAATTCTTCCCAAAAGCTTAAAATAAAAATAAATGGAATTATTCTGACTTTTCCAGACATCTGCATTAATACTGTATGACTAATAAAAGCATGTCAGTTGCATGGACTGAACCAGCGATCAACATGCGCCCAGAATGCACACTAGTAAAAATGCAGTCAAAGGAAGTAGTCTTCATTGCCTATAGGTCACTTCCAGTCAAAGGTTAAAGTTCAAAGACTGAATGATCAAAGTGCTCATTTTCTCAGTAGGACTATCTTCTGCTACGAGGATCACAAAACGGTGGCATCAACATGTGTCATCTTTAAGATAAAAAAAAAAAAGATTTATGGAAAATACATAAACATTCAGAGCCCTAACTTGCAAGGTACTTTAAAACAGAAACAACTAAATTATACATACCAAGAAAAGTAAAAAATATGCCAAATTCTGACTACTGTTATTTTGTCCAATAAGGAGTTGGAAAATGGAGAGATTACAAAACAAGATAAATATGAGGCGGCTTGGGGTTGCATAGGAAAATGTGTCTATCAAAAATTACAATGTATTTTGAATAGTTTACAATTCAAAATATTCCATATATTATAAACCTAAAATTTAAAAAACAAACAAACATTCCCTCTTGGCATTTGGTTTCTCATAGTACAGTATGCATATTTTGTTAAAAAAAACTATTAGTGAGTGGCTAAGAAGTGCTGCTGCTGCTGGTAAGAGATATGTAGAATAAAGGAAGACAGAGTCTGCAATCAGAATTTTAAAAAAGTAACAGGGAGGCCATATTTTGGACAAACCATATTGTCACCGTAACTGTGCTCAAAGCTAAACAACAGTTCTCTCTCTACCCATATGATTTTTTTTACAACCTAGACTTTCCATGCTTTTTACTACTCTCAAGGATAGCCAACAAAAACTAACTGGCAAAATACAAGACAAAGAATAATATGTTGACATTGTAATGCCAAGATTTTTCATCTGAAAGGAAACTCTCATCAAATCTATACATACATTGAACCTTTAATTTTATTTTCCTGTTCACAGTAGAAGATTATTTTTGCGGCTGTTTTGCATAATGAGTTAATGGGAACAGACTAGCCTTCAGACTAGTGTCTTGCTTCCCAAAATGCCAAAAATCAGTCAAAACCATTCATTTTACATACCAGAGCCTATTTAGATACATCCATGAAAGTGGACTTAAGCTAAAAACAATTGGAGCATTTTTAGATGAGATTTAGCACTTGCCTGGGAATCTAAAAGGACACTGTAAAAATCCCCTACTCAATGCAAAGGCCAATTTCTTTTTCAGATTTTGTACGTTTTCCTGACAATTTCCCCATGCTACTATAAATTTTTCCTGAAAAAGTTATCCCAATTATAACCCAGCTTTCAGATATTATCCTACAGTGAAGTTATTCATATTCGATGTTAGCCTGTAGCCAAATCACTGATCACCTCAAAACTTGCAGCAGCACTTCACTGCAATTTAACTAAAAACATGTGTCCTGCAACAAAAAATAAATTGAACAGAATATAGTTGGTTCACTAGTTATTTCTAATGCACGTATTACTCTACCATCTGGCAACAGAAAAAACAAGAGCCAACTTTATCAATATTTATCTTTTTTCCTTAAATTTAGAAGTTGGTACTTTAAATTAAATGCACCCCATGCTAATCCTTCTCTGCTCCAGCCTGTTTGCAAGGTGTTATGTCCTGCATACTGATATACGGTTAGGAGAACTCGTATCAAAAGGGAGAAGAACTAGAAAGCATCATCACCAAGACCAGTTAGATGGACGTAAGGGGAGAAGGGTGAACATCTAAGCCATCTACAGACAGTCACAGGTAAAGTACTTCTAGGAAAACCAGCAGTGGTACTGTTTGAGAACAGATACCCATTCCCTGTTTAATAGGGACAAGATCAGGGGAAAGGATCAAGTCTTTCATAACAGTGATGTTTTCAGAAGCAAGGCAAGCTTGGTAACAGCTTTTATTCAATCAACTCTATTGCTTTTAGTATATTTTGTGGGCCATCACAGCTACAATGCTACTTTGACCCTACTATTATTGATTTTTTTCCCCTTGGTATTTAAGACAAACTTTGAGGGCTGAGATGGGAGAAGGGCAGATTTAAAAGATGGGCATAATGCCTACCTGTCAGTCTGTAATAGCTTCACTGGATTATTAACCCTGACATGCTTTTCACTTCTCACTGAACTCCTTATTGGCTTTCAGAGAGCCACCCTCACCCCCTTTCTGGAAAAAGGGAAAAATGTTTCTGCCCCTCCAACAAGGATATTGGAAAAATATAATGGACTCTTCTCCCTCTCTCTTCAAAACAGCAGGTTGTAACATAACTTAACAAAAAATTTAAGGGGGGTTGAGGACAGCTCTTTTGCAGGAAGCAGAAAGATGAGTTCTCAAGATAGGTCTTCTCAATTTCTGCTATCCAGCAGGTCTTCAAGGGGAAAGACAGTAAAGGACCATTGAGAACGTAATATTTGCCCTCTCGCCTGTAATCCATCTTAACCTATACTTATCTGCTTTTATACTAGTATTATTTTGTATAGTTTTGCTTTCAATCAGAAACCAATGGTTTGGTAAATGACCCATACTGTAAAAAAAAGTGTCCAGTGACTACTTGAATATAAGTAGAACCTTTTTAAATTAACTATGACACAAATATCAGCTACCAACTTCTAGAAACTGATGACCATGTTTATTTTTATATTTAGAATATTCCTGGTAATCATACAAATGTTAGTCGTTCTTCTATAGTCAGATAAACATGTTTAATTTCCTATTTAGATTTCCATCCTTCCCTGCATTTCCTACTTTGAAGAACTCTGGAATAGCACCAGAAAATTGCTACTGTATAAAGACTTCAATCCTAATCATAAAGAATGGTATTTTATTTATTCCATCACCAATCAAGATTTATATTACAGCCAATGAGATCACAAAAGTGGTGATTCAAAAATAGAAAGTTTTCTTTGAGGATTACCATCAAGAGTAAATAAGACAAGAAACTCAGTCAAGAAAAACATTCTTCAGAAGTAGCCAAAGGAGAATTAAAAAAACCCCAAAAAGAACAAAAAAAATAACAACCTAGAATCAAAGAAGGATTACAAACATGTTACAGAAGTTGAAGTGTAAAAACGAAAGAGGAAACAATTACTCAAAAGGTTTTAAGCCATCATATAAGCTTTGTGCATAACAGGACTTGCTCTACTTAAGTTCAAATTTTGAAAGTGAAAATAAGGTAATGTACACTCCAAGTGATTAACAGATTAAAGTGACCTAAATCTCTCTTAGTATCTACCTGACATGTTCTTACTGGGACTAAATTAATATCTAAAATCAACTATATATTAAAATATTTTTTTAACCAAAGAGTATTTTGAACCAAAGACACTTTAGTTTGGGAGTCAGCTACTCCACACTTGGTGCACTTGCTCAGGATATACATCAACATTTCCATTGCCAAGGAAGAATAACCATCTACAGCCCACAGACTGGATCCAGCCCATGAACAAACTAGATCTAGCAGCATACTCCAGCCACAGCAACAGAGGAGTCATCTGTAGGGTCCTAGCACCTGCATTTATCTATTCCCTCCACGAAGTGTGCTGATTGCTGGGGAGATGAGACCCACAGAGGGGACTGGATAGCAAAGAGCAGCCTGTGGTGGCAAAATGTCACCAACCCCTAATCCAGAACTCCCCATTTTAAAATTAGAGAACAGAGTTATTAGAGGTGTTTTATCAATAAAACATCTATTGTATTTAACAGATCAGTTCTGTATTAAACTTACTACAGCAATCTAGCTTATTTCAGCAACCTATTTCTCCCATAGGGTTTACAATCGTCAAGAACTACTATAGCTCACCAAATTTTACTTGAAATTGTTCCAAAACAACTTCAACGGACAATAATACCTTTTTCTTTTGTGTGTTTCTTACACTTTCTTTTAATCTGAACAAACAGCTAAATATATTGCTTATAAAAATTTGCAATGGTAGGTATCGCAATAGACTATTGTAAGAGATTTTTCTAAGCAGTAACAACCGTTTCATCTCCTGATGGACCACATTTTTTTTCCCTAATAAATTTTATTCACTCATGCTCCTTTAGAATACTTATATTCCATGTTACGGGAGAATTTTTAAGTTCCAAATTCACTAAGTGTTAAGTGTTTAAAATCATGGACTCCTTTAAGTTTTGTTACGTATCATTTGTACTCATCCTGAAAGCTGTCAATAGCTCCTGCTCTAAGTGAAATACTTACCATGATACCACCATTTTGTTTTCTTTGGATTCTTGTTACATGTTCTTACATAAAATGAATTATCTGGAGGTCGCCTCTACAATATAAAAAATAATAAATCAGCATCTCATATTTGATCATCTTTTTAAGTAAGCTTTTACTTAATAGATAGGGTCAGGTCCTGCCTACACTGGTTAAAAAAAATCACTTCAGTACATTGTCAGCAAAAAATATTTTAAGTAGGATAGATACTCAGTTAAAGCAATAGTGCCTGCAAATGCTTTGGAAAGCTTTAGACAGAAAACTAAACACACATTGTCATTAACAAATGTAAACTGAACCTTAAACCACTGTCAATTTAAAACACTTTTTTGCAGTTTGGCTTCATTGCATCTCAGTGATAGCTTCCAGTTCAAGTCTACAGAAAGTCTCTTGTAGATTGGGAAAGTTGACCAGATGGAGTGAAGTTAGGTCTTCATGTGTGAAGACTTGTAGCCCATCAACATAGGTAGGACAGTAGTTAATTAACAGTGATTTAAAAGGAAAAAAAGTCACTGGATGATCCAAGTGAAGACATAAAAGCTACAGAAATAATCAAAAACAGCTTCTTTTATATGATAAAAGCTACATTTTCTGGTGCTTGGCCAATAATATAAATGGACCCATTTAGCAAAACAGAACTATAAAAGAGTTGCCTTTTGTAAATTAACTCCAAATCAAATTTTAAGTTCTAGTATAACCCATCAGGTCATTCTATCTGGCTTGTGGGGCCCCTAAAAACTTAGTATTTATCTGCTCCTGGCTGCCTGTCAAAGATGACAGGAGCCAGGGGAAGTAGGACCCAGGATAAGCTGGTGGCAGGCCCCTACAGCAAGGACTGACCAGCCCCATCCCACCCCACCCACAACAAGAAGCTTCTGCCTAGCAGAGGCTTCTGGCCTGGGACCCTGGGGCTGTTCCCCCACCTCCCTCTACCAGAGAGGGAAACTCAGATAAAAATGCGGGGGTGGGGAGAGGACCACAGACAATTGCCACAGTCCTTGGGGTCAAGCCAGGCCAGCTCCTGCTGTGTTCTGCGGTCTCAGCCATGCAGTCGGGAACCATGTGGTGCCAGAGCACTGCGGCGGGCAGAGAGTGGTGAAAGCAGCAGGGCCGGCAGGGGTCCAGAGCAGGCTGGCAGGTGCTCTATGGAGCCAAGCCGGGCTGTACCAGCAGGGAGAAGAGGGAGTTGGCTCAGCACCATAGAGCCCCTGCCAGCCTAGCCCCATCTTCCAGCTGCCCTGCCCTGGGCCCCACGCTCCCGCCCAGCTGTTACTGTGCTCTGATGCACCCACTTGCTGCCAATCCCCCCTCCCTGTAGCTGCCATTTCCCAGCCACCAGCTGCATCACTGGACAGTGGGACCCCATGCTGGTACCCCAGGGCCAGGAGCAGGAGGGGTGCGAGTCTAAGTGTGAGAGAGATAGAGAAAGAGTTTGTAGGGCAAGTCCTACATGTACATCCCACTGTACACATGCACCCCCCCCCCCTTGCACTGCCATACACACACCCAGCCATCTTCCCCCACACACAACTCCCCATAAACCCCATACCCACCCACACCCCACATATCCATACACAGACCCACATGCTCCTTCACCCCAAACGTACCCACAGCCCCCACAAGCCTGCCACAGACACACCCACAACCCCCCACACAAACCTATACCCACCCCTTTATTCCTCCTACCCCCCCAATATACAAGACTAACACTTCATTTTAAGCTATTGTGCAATCACCTCTATGTACACTACACAAACACATGTAAATTAGGACAAAAAAAAAATTTTTAAATCAAATTAATGAATATTGTAGATCAGGGGTTGGCAACCCCTGGCACGCATGCCAAACGTGGCACGTGAGGCCATTTTGCTTGGCATGCTGCAGCCAACTCTGGCTCTGGGTAGCTGCTGTCAGTGACGGAGCCCGGCGTCCCAGCTGCCTTCTGGGAGCAGTCTGGGATCCCAGCTGGCAGCAGCTCCCTAGAGCCAGGGCCAGCTGCAGCCGGGAGGCTCCAAACAGCTGTGCCGGACTCCGGCATCAGCTCCACACTGGTGCATGCAGGCACACCTCAGAGCGGGCAGTGTGGGAGGGGCCTGAGGCAGCACAGCTCTGGTCTCTCCCCCGCTCCCGGCACAGGGGTAATGAGCCCGGCGCAGCTGTTTCTAGTCAGCGCGAGCTCTGAGCAGCTGCAGCAAGCAGATGGCAGGCTGCAAACAGCTGTGCCAGGCTCCACAACTCCAGCATCAGCTCCATTGCTGGCGGTGACTTCACAGGCACCTCAAGGTGGGCTGAGCTGCCCTGCTGTCTGCCTTGAGGTGCACACAGCAGGGCATCCTGCCACGTACCCCTTGCCCTCATTTTGTTTTTCCTGCCATGCCAGCACTCCGGGACCTTCCGAGGTAGGCATTGTGGTGTTTTTCGGCCAAAAAACGTTGCCTACCCCTGTTGTAGAAGTTTGATTTTTAGAATATAATTTGGTATTTTTCTGGTTCCGAGATAACAAAACCCTTTGCTGAAAGGATTACTTCTAGGGGCAAGGGTGGGGACTTCTGGTGGCAAAGGTCAGGACTTAGGGGGCAGGACTTTTGGTCACAAGATGGCAACCAGGGGGCAGGGCATCTGTCAAGGGGTGGGGCTACCCATGTAGCCCATGACAGCTTGCCAAAACTCTGTAAGCGGCAAACCAGCCAAAACAATTGCATGCCAGGATTAGATCATGTTAAAAATAGCCATCTGATCTAAGGTAAGTCAGGATTGGGGAGGCAGGTGGGGTCTGCTAGGGGACTGGTGGGGTCCAGGAGGGTTTGGTGAGATTAGCAGGTCTCACAGGGTCCATGAGGGGGTTTAGGGGGTTGCCCCCAACCCCCACATCCCCAAACAATCCCCCCGGTGAATCCACTCTCCCATCCCTCCCCCCACCGATTTACTTCCTCATGTCTCAGCATAAATGAACACTGATAAAACTGGGATAGGGAGCAGTTTGCAAGATGGGGTGTTTGGAGGGTTGGGGGGTGGACTGTCTGTCTGTCTGGTGGTGGGGGGCAAAGGGCCAGGGGACTAAAAATAGCCCAGTGCCAAGAAGGGGGTAGGAAAAGCACGGACTCAGGGCTGGGACCAGCAGCTGGGCTTTCCCAGCCTTGGGGATGTGCTGGGAACTGTACAGAATTTCAGTTAGATAGGGTCTGGCAAGACTGACCTAAGTTATACTACAACTCAGAAATATACTTAACTTAAAACAGGTTGCCCAGCTTTAGACTGATCTAACTTTCCTGAACTTCTATACAGTTTGCAAGTAGATCTACCTAACTAGCTGCAAATCCATACTTGGGCAAACTGTTAGACCTGGTGGCCATTTTGAATGCGATCTAACCTTCCCCCCCACTAACCTCCCCCCAAATGTCTGTATGTAGCCATGTACTGGTAGCTATATGAAGGGCAAGAAAAATAATGTGCATCTCTTATTAGGATTCATTAGTTTCTTTTCAAAAAAACATTCTATTTGCTCCCATAAAGCTTTCAATATAGCAGTCAAACTGACATTTGCACTACTCAAAATGCACTTTTCATTACAGTCACTTATGAACTTCTGTTAGGATAACTTTTTATATTGACTAAGATGCAAGTTAGCCTAATAAAATGGTAGAGTTATTACATTCTGTTCTATTCTATTCAAGCCTCTTTTTGCAGGCTCCTAGCAGAGCACCATTTTTAGTGAATTATTGTCGTTTATGCTTCCGTTGCAATACACCATTTTCTAAACTGACAGTATCGAAATGTTTCAACGTTTTTAGTGAAGGCATACTTGTTTGCTTGTTTGAAACAGAAACAAAACAAAAAGCAATATACCTTTTCTTTGCAGCTGGAAAGCATGCTAATAATGCTAAGACAAACAGATTGCACTGAAAGAGCTGGAGACCAGTCTTCTGTTAGAATGGATAAACAGATATGACCATTGCTATACACATGGGGATGAACAGGAATATTGTCACCAGTAAACATGACCTAAAAAGTAAAAAAAATGCAATTAGCATTTGTTAATATTCTAAATGAGATAAAAACATCTTCTTCTACAAACAGTAGTATGTTATATTAAAGAGTCAGATTCTGCCATTTTTACCTACAATGAGTAGGTACTTCACACAACTTTGTAGGCCCACTGATTTCTACAGGATCTTCTGCAAAATAAGGAACTAAATCAATAGAAATAAAGGTAACAAAATTTGGTCCTAAATAACTAGCATTGATGAAATGTGAAATACTGTAAGGTTAAATGTAATTTGTACTTATAAATGTAAGTGCAGCACAGCAACATGCAAAAATGCCTTCTCAATTACATCACTTTAAAGACACCAAACTAAAATTTTACAGGGGTGGCACCTACTGGCCAAGTAGGTGCTTGCTTTGGTGGAAGGAGCACAAGAAGCAGTGGGTGGAGCAGCTCCAAGGTGAGTACAGCTATGGCAACACAGCTCTCACTCACCCCCTCCCCATGCAGCTGGGGGCTGTGTCCACTGATACCTCAATCCCTTGGGTTGAGTGACAGACTATAACCCACCACTAGCCACCATAGGCAGAGGGTGAAAAAGTTATTTGGGGGGGCTGACTGTGCATGTGTGTGACCCCCCCAGCAGCTAGGTCTGTAAGGGAAGGGAGTGGGGCTGAGGCAGGGGCAGGCCCTGCACAACTGGGGCAAGCAGGGGACGGAGCCATGGCTTGTCCAGGGGGCACACCATGTGGGGAGGGAGAGGCAGCTCCTGCTGCTGCACGCATCCTGGGGGGCACGTGTCCCCACATCTGTGTGGGAAGGGCTGTGGCTGCAGGCTGGGCCCAGGGCTGTGCCAGGCTGTTCCCATAGGGGAGGTTGGGCTATGCTGCACTTAGGATGGGTGGCAGTGGCGCTGGGAAAGAGGCTTGGGGGGAAATATGGCGAATTCTGGAGCAGATGCAGCCCCCCATAGCCTTCCTCCCAGCGCCACCGCTGCACACCCCGAGCGCAGCCTGGTCCAGCCCCTGCTAGGAAGAGCCCAGCACAGCTGCAGCCCACCCTGCTGCCCCAAGTAGATCTGGAGGGCACATGCTCACCCGTGCCTTCCCTGGGTGTGCACAGTGGTGGGAGCTGCATCCCCCGGACGAGCTGCTCACAGCTGTCCCACACTCCACTGGCTGTGCAGTGCCTGCCCCTGGCCAAGTCCTGCTCCCTTCCCTCATCCCTGCTGCAGCTGCCAGAAGCCCACAGCTGGGCTGCCTTGTGGCCCTACCACTGCCCTATATTTGGGGGAGCTAAGCCCCATTAGTGCCCCCCTTTCACTGCCTATGCTAGCCACTCTCCCAGATTCCATGACCCAATGACAGCCTGTGAGTCATGTGTTTCACATCCCTAAAATACACAATTGGCTCAGAATTCAAAGGAAAGCTAGGTGGAAATGGAAGGAAAGTCCTACCCTGAGCAACCTCAACACACTTCATCCAACCCCCCCATCTGTCATTAACAGTCTCCCAGTGTACACCCACTATTAGATAACCTAATAATATATGCAGAATAGATGTTTATTATGACCCATCACCATAGTGCTGGCATGCTCCAAGTATTTTATGGGCATATCTCCATAAAAGTAAGAAGTATGGAAACATCATCTCCTTTTTACAAGTTGGGGAAAGGGGACTGTTAGAGAGAAAGCAAACTGCCTAATGGCACACACAATTTCTTATGGCAGAGACAGGAACTGAACACAGATATTTTGAGACCCATCCTGATGCCTTAACCACAAAACCATCTTTCACGCCACCTCAGATTTCTATCAGCTTGCTTACTGATATTCAAATATTCAAGGTCTTACCTTCAGAGGTCCAGCAATGCATTTCTTTTTTTTTAAAGTAATCTCTCGTCTTATGAAAAGTAAAACCTTTGCACATCTCAGGAAACAAGTGCATGCATACTATGATAGACAACACGTATTCAAGATAGAAAACAATGGAGTGTTTGAGTGACAAAAGTTTAAACTTTAAATTTGTAATACATAGGTATTCTGGCTAGAATCTGGGTGTTAAAAATTATAAGGTGCACTTTTAAAATGGTATTACTTTTATCTTTCTTGGCAACTACAACAGCTAAGCAACCTGTACTTAAATACTTGTTTTCTGTGCTAATAAGTGTACATGTACTGTCTGTAGAGGTGCACTGATGCATCGGTCTGATATTGGATTGGCACCAATAAAAAGAAAATAGACCATATTGGAAAAATCGGCCTGATGTGCCTGATAATTAGGCCGATAAATGCCCATGCATGCACATAGCCACAGCACAACATGTAGGCAGCGAGGAGCACAGCTCGGCAGCTTAGAGAGCTGCAGGCAGCTGGTCAGTCTGGTGTGGTAGAAGGGGAGGGGGAAGGGAAGGGGCATATTAAGGCCCCATGGTGAGGGAGAAGTGGGGCTGGGGCAAGTGCTGCCCAGCTGGGGCAAGGTGGGCACGGGACAGAGCTGCAGCTTCTCGGGGGGAGGAGGCGGCACAGGGAGGGGCAGCTCCTGCTACTGCATGCCACTCATCCAGGAGCTGCTAGTCTGGCGGCTCCTGCTGCTTGACCGGGAGGGTTTGGGGGGGGCGCACGTGTGACCTGGATCTGTGCTGAGCAGGGTGGGCTGGGGGCAGGGCTGCACGGGACTCTTCCTGGCCCACTGTGTGCAGATCCGGGGGCACACGCCCCCCCCCTCCTGGAAGAATGGCAGGAGCAACCAGATAAGCACCAGATGAGCAGCGTGCAGCAGCAGAAGCCACCCCCCCGTTGTGACAAACCGTGGCTCCATCCCATGCCCGCCCTGCCCGGGCAGCACTTGCCACAGCCTGAGCCCCACTCTTCCCTCACTGCGGGGCCTTGATCTGCCCCCCCCCCCCCCCCCACAACACCAGACTTACCAGCTGCACGCAGCTCTCCAAGCTACCAAGCTGGTATCAGAAATCAGACTGGTATCGGCCGATATGCCTCCTTAAAAATCAGCTATTGGTATCAACCCCAAAAATCTCTTTCGATGTACCCCTGTCTGGTTTATTGTTTTACATTAAGTTGCACACAGCCACACACACATGTTGGGTAACAAGTACAAAGAGTACCTACTTGGAACCAAATGAAAGTGGCTACTCTCTTGTGGATCACCTGTGAGTAGTTCACTGCAAACCTGATGGGTGCAGATGTATAGGTGCCAGTTTGCTCCTTAAAACCTAAGACTGAAAAGTCAGCATTCTAGTTTTTACTACAGTACCTGATGATATCTTTGTGGTTAAGCTTTTCAAGCAAGTGGCACAACAGAAATAATTCTACAGAAATCACAATTGGTACTGCCGCATTTAATCGCACATCATACACAAAATTTCCCTGAAAATTCACCATCCAAAGTTGGGGTGGTTGTCTTAAGCATTTCAGCTGATGTCCATGCTGGAATGGAGGCAGGAGAACAATGGAATGGTGGTAGGGGTCTGTGCTTGGTACTGGCTCACTCAGGGCTGAACGGTTCAGTCACAAGAAGCAGGGGTGGAGTCCCATCATCAGCCTCACTCCCCCTACCTATGCTGCAGGCCCAACACAGCTACAAGTTTAACCTTCACAGCTGCTGCTGATCTGGCAACAGCTGTGTTGGCCAAGCAGCAAGGGGGAGGGGGAGTAACACTTGCAACAGGACTCTACCCCTTATCCATGCTGACTGGAGGGTTAAGCCTAGACTGTGGCAGGGAAGTCTGGAAAAAAAATATTTTTCCTCTTCATTTTGCATTCCCAAAACAAGGTGCATGAGATATGTGAATAAATGTGGTAATTCTCATTCTTGGAATTTTCAGCCAAGAGGTCAAAGAGAGTAGACATGGTACCTCTGGAAAGAATGAACTAACATTTCTACTTAAATTGTGGTATAATTGGATCACAGGCCTCTCATGCTATGCCATCACACCTATACATTTCCCTGCCACAATCACAGATGTGGTCCTAGTTACCCTACTTCCCAAGGATCAAAAACAAGCAAGATAAGAAGAGAAACCAGAAAGGAAATTGTAAGAAAAGCTTTAAGTAGTAGTACCAAAAATCCGAGGCAAGGGTACAGGAAAAAGCAGGCTGTTTTCCACCCTACCTTTATAGCTTTGAAAGTAGAGGCAGAACTACCTGTGCTGCTATTTCATTCAGTATAAAATGTCTCTGATAGTATTCAAGTGAAACTCACAAAAAATGTTGAATTTTCTCTGCTCTCCCTAGAAAAATAAGTGGACAGCAACAGGCAAGGTCATCTACTGCAGGGCCATTTTAAAAAGACGTGGCACCTGCACAAACATGTTAACAAACTCATATAACTAAGCTGAGCTACTGTATTATGAAAAGGATAGACAATGTAACATTCAGCATGTGGTATGCAGCTAAAATCTAAACGAGGGCTCTAAATCAAGAAAAAGAGAAACTTATTACCTGAGGAGAATCAAAAGGGTATCGACTACTAAACTTAAATAGAAGCTGAAATTTTTCTCCTTCATATAATGTTCCTGGAGCACCTTCCATGTCTACAATCCACCTAGAAATAGAGACAGAGCTTTAGTAATGTTATCCAGTCAACTGTAATTAAAACACATATAAGCAACTAAATCAACCATCTACTGTGACAACATTATTGGAACTACGCTTCATTATCAGTGATGACCAAGGAACCAGGTTTTCCATTTCCTACAGAAAAAAAACATATATTTTCTCTTTTAATGGAGAAACCATGGATTTTCCACTTTTGCTAAGAGCTGTACAAGCTGGCAGAGTTCCAGCCTGCAACGGACTAGATGCGGGGAGCAGAGAAGGACAGTTAGGCAGGGGGCACCATGTTCACATGTGCATTCACACACGCACATAGCCGCCAAGCAGCCTGGAGAGCTGGAGGTAAGTCTGGAAGGGATAAGAGGGTATTGAGGCCTCCATAGCAAGGGAGGGAGTTGGGCAGGGCTGGGGCTGCACAGCTGGGGGGGTGCATGGGGCTTGGGGCCCAGGGCTGGAATGTGTGGCCACAGGGCCCTAGTGGGGAACAGGATGGAGCTGTGGGCAGATTATCTGGGGGGCAGGGATGGAGCTGGCTCCCTGACACTGCATGCACTCCCCGGAGCAGGGTAGGAGGGGAACATGCCCCTCAAATTTGTGCGTGGGGCAGGAGCGAGGGCAGGTGCAGGCTGCCTGTTGCAGGCTCAGGCTCCCCATCCTGCTGTTCTCCCCCTGGGGCCTCCTCAGCCCAGCAGGCTGGATCCAGCACAGCAGCGCAGAGTGGGGCTGGGCAAGGAAGCTCCTTGCTGCTGGAATCCCAACACTGCCCTAGCGAGACACCCCCAGCCCACCCGGCAGCAACAGGGGTGGTGGCACAGAGTTGTGCCCCTCATTCCTGCTGGGCGGGTAGGGGGAGCCTTGCCATGGTAGCATGGAGCTCCCAGTGGCGGCAACAATTTTGGAACCCGCTGCTCTGCCCTGCTGCACTGGGTCCCATCTTCTGGGCTATGGAGGCCCCATGGGGAGGGCAGCCTGAGCCCACCGCAGGCAGCCCACCCCCATTCCCACCACGGGCTCTGCTCCAGCCATGCCACACACGGGGGAGGGAGGGCCGGGCTCCGCTTTGCCACAGCAGCTGCCGTTTTCCATGGGCAGCAGCCAGGGCTTGGGCGCTTCTGAAGGGGGCTGTAGACCTGGGTCCCTGGCTCTGTAGCCCTGGCAGCTGGGGGCCCCCTCCAGCAGGGCTGGGGGAGCAGGGGTCTGTAGGTAAGGAGTGAGGGGCACCAACAGGGCTGGGGGGCTGTAGCTTGAGAGTAAGGGGCCTGGACCTGTGTCTTGGTGAGTGAAGGGGGCAACGGGAGTCCTGATTAACCTTGATAAAAACCCAGAATCAAATACCAAGATTTATAGGCATTTAGAACTGAGTTTTTATTATAGTAATAAAAATTTCAGGGTTTTTATTATAGTAACTGAGGCACTGGTGGGCTTCCAAATTGGTTTAAAATTGTAAATATATCTATAACTATATAGTGGCGTTTCATTTTAATCACAGATTTGGGGGGAGGGGGTTAATCAGAGACTTTTTTTTTAAATCAGAGAATTTGCAATTTTCAAACAGAGAAAACCAGGATCCCTACTGATGATGAAAATAAAAGCCAAAGCAAACCAAGCTGCATATGTAAGGAACAAGTTTAGTATTTTACCTTCTCATGTAGATTATACAAATATCTTGATATAGGAAATCAACTAAAACATGCCATCTCCCTAGGCGATGAAGATGCATTACATCTGTGCCAGGAAAAGGGCCTTTTTGCCAACACAAAATGCAAATGTACAGGTACTCAAGGAATTTGATACGGAAACCTAGTGATCACAAACTGTTCACTCTTTGAACAGCAACATGGCTGTTTTCTAGTGCTACATGTAACACATGTTCCATTACACCAGTGGTCACCAACCAGTGGATCTTGATCCACCAGTAGAACTCAGAGCCTCTTGAAGTAAATCCAAGGCTGGGGTGGGTGGGCTGAGTGCCCACATGCATGCATGCACGCACACCAGCCCAGCAGGTCAGTCCATGGGGGAGGGAAAGGGCAGGGGCTAGATTGAGGCCCCTGTGGTGACGGACAGCACCGCAGAGGCAGAGCAGAGGTAAGCTGAGTGGGGCCCTGGCCAGGTGGGACTTGCCTGCTGGGGAGGCATGCCCCCAAATAATTTTTTCTCCCTCTGCCTCGATCTGCCCCCCGCCCCTTCCCTCCCCACAAACTTACCTGCTGGGGGGGTGGCGGCAGTACACGCTAGATCTTAGGTTGCATTTAAATGCCAAAGGTGATCTCCTACTTAAAAAGGTTGGAGACCACTGCATTACACATACCAAAATGGGGGTCCCCAGTATCCCAAGCCCTCCATTCTCCCACCTCTTCCAAGAGGGAAGGGAGGAAAAGTGGATGCCTCCCTGACAGACCTTCCAGCAGTGAGCTATAGGTCTGCAGCCACAAGCACCTGAACAATCTTAGCAATTCCCATTGCCTTCTGAACAGCACCAGGTAGCCCCAGTACTGTTCAAAGGGTAGTGCAGATTTTTTCTTCTACCCCAACTCCTCCCTCCTCATACACTCACTCTACTGATCGGCAGAGTGATGGATCAGGGAGGCACATAAGGCCTGCAGTTAGGGCTGAAGAATTCCCTCCTTGAACTGCAAGAGCTGGGTCTCTGGCAGCAGACTTAGCAGGAGTGGAAGACGCTGTCCTTTGCAGCTGCTGCTTTTCTGGCTGGGGGGCAGGCAGGCTGTAAATGACTGAGCTCCCCTGGGAGTAAGAGCAGCCAAAAAAATGCAGCCTACTATTGCCCCCTGGCTGCACAGCTTACCTTTGAGGCAGCTTTGTAGTCCTTCTACAAGGAGGATGGAACCCCTGCATGTCCCTTTATCACATTTTTGTGGAGTTGCAAAATAACACCTATCCATAACTCTACACTATCAGGGGAAAGTTATTCTGAAAGACTGGACTTACGTCCCACTTAAGCCTTTATCCCTAAGTTACAACCTGTGTAAAGATTTGCTCTATCCTCTACCTCAACATAAAACTCTATTTCCTTTCTCTTTGGTTTTATTTTCCTGCATCTGAGATAACAGATGTAAGAATACAGTGAACAAAACAGTTTACTAATATTAAAGCAGAATCAGAAGAACACTTACAAAAATGTAACTTGAAATACTTCAAAGACATGAACAGATAAGGAAATGGGAAGGTTGGCAATACAATGGCACAGGGACATAAAAGTGATAGCTTATTTACAAACTACCAATTCTGATCAGAGCTCTTCCTTGAAAGTTGTGTAAAAACAAAGGAAATTGCCAGACCAAAAGCATAGCTGTAAATATCTCAGTAACTTGAAGAAAAAAAAGTCTGGAATATGGTACATTTTGAAAATATGGTTCTAAGTGGCAAGAGAGTCATGGTTAATATGCAAACCTATTCTAAAAAATTATGACAAAAACAAACTGATGTGTTAATATTATTTCAATGATGCACAAACTAGATATGCTAAGAATTTTATTCATACTCCTGGAATGATCTGCACATATTACTTGTGGCTTGCTGCTCAATAAAACCACCACCTGGCTTGAGGTTTATGAAATCCTTTAGCACACACCTCTCCTTAAGCACAGAAATAACAGCAAGTAAGAACATAAAAAATATAGTCTATACAGCTTTAAACATGTTCTAACTTGCTGTAATTCAATTATTATATAATTATGTAGTCACTATCCTTAGTCCACTGTCAGACAACACAAGGTCCGCACAGACCCTGAACCTCTCTCTGGATCATTCAATATCCAATGATGTCCCATTAGATCATAGTATTTCTTCTCTTCTGCTTACACTTGACACATGCCATCAGGATATGTCAAGTCTATTTTTTGACTAACACAATAAGCTGATATTAAAAAAAAAAAATCTACAAAAAAGATGAGGCTTTGAATACTGCTTTATATTTAAATTACTTCAATTTTCCAGTAACACTAGCTGTGACAATTTTTTGAACTTAACACTTGCTTGTACTGTATTTACTTCTCTCATCCTTTCCATAGACTGCTTTCAAAATTCCCCCCCCCCCCCATATTTTATTGACATTTATCAGGGTTTTACAAATTAGATTGACCAATGCATTAAATTTAATTCTGTTTGTAACAGCAAATAGGAATCCCCTGATTGTGTGCTGTCTCAATTCACTTTAAACTAGATCCATTGAAGTTGTGTTCTGAAAAAGGAATGAGGCACTTTCTTATTCAAACAGCTCTGTCCCTATGTAAAGTCAAGACTTCTAACTTAGAAGTAAAATGTGTTGTCACTTATTAGCTCTTCTCTTCATTTATGGTGCCGGGCTAATTTATTCCAAATTCATATCACTAATCCAACAATTACTGAAGACCATGAAACTATACAGGTACGACTAAGGCTGTAACACATGCTCATTTAAAGGTGTGATGGGATCTGATCCCAATCCCAACTTTCACACCTCCTGACATTCCATATATGCAGGAAAGGATTTTGGGATCAAAGATCAGATCCTGATCGTGCCTTAGTAGACAGTGCAGAGGGAGCCCAGGATCATGATCCCAGGTTCCCTCTGTACCAGAGAATTGAAAGTCAGGTGCCCAACAATCAGCTAGCTGTTAGCTGGCTCTGAGACCACACCAGGGCTTGAACCAGCTCCATGTGGTCCTCAGAGCTGGCCAAAGATCAGCTGATTGTCAGCTGGATCAGGACTGTATCAGGGCTGAAACTGACCCTGCTGTTGTTCCTGAAGCCAGCCGACAATCAGCCAATTGTCAGTCCGTGGAAACCGCACCAGGGTCAGTAAGAGACTCAAATGCAGTCCTAGCTCTGCTACACATTTAATTTAAGGGATGATGGAAACCAGCCACAGTACAATTACACACTGTGTGCGCAATATTTTTTGTGGTTGGTTTCCCTTTTAGTGGATACATTAAATTGCCTGAACACATGGCCACGTTATCTTAAGTGTGATGTCTGCCAAGTCCTTGAGAGCCAGATCCTATTTCCCCTTCACACACCTATGTGGCACTTAGATGGCTGTATAACTATGCGTTTTTTGGCATTTATACACGGTTTGGTACTCAGTGCTCACTTTGTGCTTCAGAAGATGCACTCTAGACTTAGCTTCACTCAAAGCCCAGAAATCCAATTTAAAAATTCAACAAACTACGTGGAAAACGACAAATAAGCTACAGCCTCATAATACATTTTGGTAAATCTATTTCCAGAAAGTAAAATCTGAGACCTTTACTCTCAAAATTTATTAACACACAGCTAATTCAATCACTATTTGCTCAAATCCCAGACAAGTTTTTTTACCCCCCAATCAGCATGGGAGGAAAAAAAGCTTTATTTTAGATTTGAGTACCTGGGCAGGCAGTAGCTCAGCTCCAACTCCAGGCTTGAGCTGGGGGCCAAAGTCAGAACTGAGCCACCACCTTTCCTGGATTGGGGTGGCTTGTGCATCAGGGGAGGGAACTCATATCAGGAATGCAGGGGAGGAGGGTTTGAGGGGGACCAGGGTTTAGGAACCAGGGGGACAAGCATAAGGGCTAGGGACAGGGGGGCAGGCAGCAGGAGGACTGGTGTGGGGGGGGCAAGGGGCATGTGATAGGAGTGGCAGTGGGAAAGGCATAGTGAGCAAAGGGCAGGGGGAAAGAGGCAGAGTCTGTCTGGCCACTCACTTTGAGGGAACAAAATTATTGGGGGGGTCATCTTAAATTCATTCTATAGATGGAAACTTATATCAGATTTATAATTTTCCATGCATAGAATCTAATTATTGGCAGGTACTCTGAAATTCAATGTCATCTTCAAAGTTGTTAGGTTCAATGCTCTCCCTCTGTAGCATCCACCCTGGCACTGTGGAAGACGGAGTACTAGGCTAGATGGACAACTGATCTGACCCAGTATGGCACTTCTTATGCTCTTGTGTCTTGGATTCAGATAAATGTGACAGTAAAAATCAATTTGGTATGAGTAACTTTAAAATTACTGGTACCAAGAGTAGAAAGTAAAAGTATATTCATGAAACCATAGTAAACCTAACTGAACTGGACCAACAAAAGTATTAAATCTGAAATTATCTCTACAAATTTTGCCAATGGTCTTAAATCCTTACATACAGTATTCCAGCTCCAAACTCAACCAGAAACAGAATTGTACCAAGCCATGCAGAAATTTAACACATTGAATGAAGAAGGCGAAAACGCCAATAAATTAATGTCACTCAGGACAAGAATTAGGAGTAATGAGTTTCAGAAACCCTAGAAGAATCCTGTATATCACACCAGAAGATTTTTTTTTTATTTGTAAACTACAAATCCACATTGAACTAAAAGAAAAAATTGGCCCAGTAAAGAAAGATTCTGATAGCACATCGGAGAAAATCTAGCCTGTGAAAATTTAGGCTCAGGGGTAGACAAGTGACTTGGGCCATGTAATGTATAATCTCAAACTTTTGTCTTCTAATTTCTTGTCAAATTATATACCTAGATCTAGATATATCTAATCTATATATAGATGTTTGATCTCTATAGATTTATATAGATAGATCTACTGATATAGATATGTTTGGGCAAACATAGACTTGTCATACCAGATCCAACAATTTGTTCACAAATTTCAGTATCCTGTTTTCTCAGTGGCAAGTGCTGATAATCCCCAGGAGAGGAAAAAAAAGAAACATACTAATGAAACTTGCCAACTACGCAATACATTTTTATTAGTGCCAAATGCTGACAGAACTTTAACTTTTGGCATATCTATGGCTATAACAACCAGACCTGTTTAAAAGCCAAGCATGACACTTGACTCACCAGGGGGTTGGGGGAGGAGGAGAGGCAGGCATGTGCATGTAGAGCCTATGGTCATTACTGGGGTCTGTGGATGTTACAGGAAGCCAGGTCCACAGCTTCAATTTTATTTATTACTGAGCCATCAATTAAGTTCAGGCTCAATAGACTAAAAGTTGTGACAAGTCTCCATTTTATTTTTGTCTAAAAGTTTTTTATTTTAGGTAATTTCCAGCAAAAATGAGTCAGGAAACAAACCAACATGGATGTCTACACAGATAAAGTAGGGGTGTCACAACAGGCTGGATTCAACCTGAGGAATAGGGTCATCTGACCCACAAGGCTTTTCACTGCACTTGCTTGCAACCAAGGAACTAGTGCCACCACCACTCAATCTTCTTGCTGCCAGAGCCACAATGTTAGCATGGCCAGCTTCTGAAGTTGAACACTACCACAGAACTTAATACATTTGGTTGCTGTTAGCAACTAAAATCTGAAGCGTTCACTCTTTGCATGCTGGCCACCCTAACACTGTGGCTTTGGCAACTGTAGCTCTGGGATTGAGCGGCAACACCCTTAACTCCCTGGTTATGGGTGCCAATATAAGAGCATCAACATCTGCAGCCCAAAGCTCAGGTCCAGACTATGAAAGCATATGAGTCTGACACCCTCAGATTAAGGGAACACTGTAAACTTGCAGTTAATTAGCAAAAAATTAAAAGAATTCAAAATAGTTTTATGCACTGTATCTGAAGCTTCCAATTGATATGCCATATTTTGATTTTATAATATTTTTCTTTTCTTTAAAACATGCTTATGCCCTTACATTTCTTTATGCATGGTTGTGTGTCACAATGCCTGAAACCTGATTATACACAAAGTTCTGTCAAATATATAAAACCAGTATTTTTTCCTCTTTCATTTAAGGCAGAGTTTTTCAACCTTTTTTAGCAAGTGTACTCCTTCTGGTGGCAGTGGCCAGACGTAGAGTGAGGAGAGGTGCTGTGTGCTCACACATGGCGACCACTGCCACCACCCACTGAACCACTGCCACCGGTCAGCAGCCCGTAGAGCCACATGTGCAACTGGCCGTGGGAAAGTGGCACAGGCTGTGGCGGCCGCCGCATGTGACACTCCCCTGCCCCCCACCAGCCCTGCTCGCCCTCCTGACCCTGCTCCTGGAAGTGGGCATAGAAATGCACTTACCCACCTGCCACTGAGACCCTCGTGGTAGCCCAGCGGCCAATCAGAAGAACGAGCTGGGGTGGAGGGCGGGGAGGCACCGCAGTGTGCCATGGGGGACCAGCAGCACCCAGCACGTGTGTGTGTGTCATCCCTGCCACAAGTAAGAGGCGAACACGCCAGGGGAGATGCCACCTCCATGCTCTGGGGCAAGCTCCACCCCCGCATACCCCTGAAGACCTTTTTAAGTATCCCTGGAGGTACAAGTATCCCCAGCTGACAATCCCTGATTTAAGGTAATCATAAATGTTACCTGTAACTGTAGTAAAGAGAAAATTCAAACATATACATATTCTTCAAGTCAAAACTTCCCCATAGGTTTTTGTTCCACTTGTTTTAAGAGAAATCTGATATTGGTATCAGGGTGAATAGCTCACATACCAAGGTCAGCTCAAAAAGCAGATACAGGAGGAACATAAACCCAATATACCACTCAATTTTCAAAATTAAGTCTAGCAGAACTGCAACTAAGTGATTCATAATATTGTGACACCTGTGTGAAAGATGTCCTCCTCTGAAGGTTCAGTCTAAAAAAATTGAAGTTAACACCTACCCAAATTTTACAGAAGACAGTAAAAAGTAACATATTGCAGATCACTCACTTACGCAGTTTACCAATAAACACACTTAGCAATGTACTCATTAACATCTATGTTTATATATCCATAGATCAACAGGAATATTCTGTTAATGTTACCTAAAGCAGAAGGGGAGACTTCTTAGTTGTCTATAGTCTGAGATGATATTGAAAATATGAAATGCAATACACTCACTGTGTAATTGAATTTTGAACACTCTTTTCATTTAAAGTCATTCCTGGAGGTGGGTCATTCTGCAAAGCCAACAGTTCTTTCTGTAATCTTTTCTAAAAAAACAGAAATAACATTTGAAATATTATACAAAATGCATATTACAATGAAGTATATTAATTTATAGTATACATTGCTGTTCATGGAAAAAGGAGACAAATTCCAACTCATTCTCAGGCAACAACCTATTCAAAACTTGCAGCACAAAAATACAACTAAAAAGGAGAAGGAAGGAAAGATTCCTTCCATAAAAATTAAACAAACTACTATAAGCATTAGGGTAGTCGTGCCCCACACATGGCCCTGTGGACCAGTGCCTGTCTGCAGCCCAGATCTGGCCCAGCACCATCCCTCTCTGCCCTGGGCACCAGGACTGGGCCCTGGGAGCCTGGTACCACTCCCTCCCACTCAGATTAGGCCCTGGGGGCTCTGTACCACCCCCTCCTGCCCACCCTCATGATCCAGGATTGGGTCCAAGGAACCCAGCACTGCTCCTTCCCATTCCCCGCATGTCGGGACACTGACCATGTCGGACCCTGCACACTGAGAACAGACGCCAAAACCAGCATGGAGCGCCCAGGGTTCCTCTTGGGTCTGGAGATCTGGCAGCAGTGGGGTGGTGACACTGCTCCCCCACTACCAAACTTCCAGACCTATGGAGAGCCCTGTGGGTCAGGTGACACGGCACTATGGGCTAGAAATGGCCCCTGGACCAGAGATTGAGCATCCCTGGATTAAGGAACAAATCATACACCTCAAACTCAGTATTTTTTCTATTCTATTTTAATTCCAAATAGAATAGTTCTTCAAGTCTGAAGTAAGAGGGGCAGATAACAATGGTTCTCAAGAAAGACTTTGCTCTTATTATAGGAGCAGTGGTGGTCAACCCATGGTACAGACAGCTGAAGCGTTTGGCAAGTGAGCCTTGGGTCCTGAGTTAAAGAGGGTGCCAGCAATGGAAGTCAGGATGGCAGTCATCGGTGCTCGTTCAAGTGTTTGGTCCTGCTGGAGCTGCAGGGTAGGTACTGCCACACCTATGTGGTGACAGGATTTCAGAATCTTGTATTTTCTCCAGAAGGCAATGAAAGGCATTCACAAATTTTTAAATGCTTCACAATAAAGCAACTGTAAACTGGAATGTAAAATCAATTCTAAAGCGCAAGTACTATATTTAGCTATATAAAACACGTATCCTTTGCACCAAAATCAGTCTCCCATGCATTAAGCAGGAGCTGAGTTTGTGCATGGGAGAGGCATCCTGCATTAGTGCTCTACAGTGCAGGAGCTGTAGCACCACTGTTCAGGCAGCTGAGGGAGTCAGCTGACTTAATGGTTCATTGTTTTCCACTCAACCAGGCGCTAATGAACATTTTAAAATAGTCTTGGTGTTCCCCTAATCAAGCGATTTTGCTATCTATAGTTGCTCTTGGTCCTTCTCTTATTTAAGAACATAAGCAGGAAAAGGAATATAAATCAGCTGAAGATTAGGCTGTCATTCTAGATAGTCATAACTCCAAGAAAAATCTATTTTCCCCCCTCATTCTGACTTTTCAAAACAAGGTGTGTATTATATTCTGGTGTGCCTGCAAGAAAATATGGTATTTTACGCCCTACCTGAAGTCTGACAATATTTCAGCAATACCTTCATAACCAAAGTGAAGAGCAGATAAACTAAACTGTTTTTCTTTTCGCATCAGCTGAAGTCTTGTATTAAAATTTTAAAGTTCTAATGATACAACATATGTGATAAACGTAACATGCTTCTTTTATTATCAGTGAAATTCAATATGCACCTGAAGTTACTGGCACTTATAATAACCTTCAGATAAATAATGCGTTTGTCTGGACCGAACACTCAATTTTTCAAATCATCCAAGATTTGGCCCACAAGCTGTCAGCCTTAAAGATTCTTTCTGAAAACATTGTAAAGGGTTAGCATTTCAAGAAAAAAAAAAATAGAGGCACCTGGTTTCATATCTACAGAGGAAAGATGACAGTAGCAGAAAACCAGAATGTCTTCTATGATGGCCACCCTACATCCCACATACCCACAAACCTATACCCATGCTCCCACCCGTACCCTCCCACAATATACAAGAGTAAGACTTCATTTTAAGCTATTATACTATCACCTGTATGTACACTACACAAACACACATGAATCAGGACAAAAATATTTTTTGAAATCAAATTAACGAATGTTGTAGTACTTTTGATTTTTAGAATATAATTTGGTATTTTTCTGGTTCAGAGATGGCAAAACCCCTTGCTGAAAGGAGTACTTCTGGTGGGGGGGGGGGGAGAATAAAGGGAGGGACTTCTGGTGGCACAAGTCAGGGAACGGGACTTTTGATCCCAAGATGGCAACCAGGGGGAGGCGCACCTGTCAGAGGGCAGGCCTACCCATGCAGCCCTTGATGGCTTGCCGAAACTCAGTAAGCAGCCCTCTACCCAAAATAATTGCACACCCCTGCATTTTAGCCTAAGGCAAGAACAGTTGGGGCTGAAGCCAGGGCTGCTGCCACTCCTCCTCCTCCCCCCCCACTTCACCACACTTCCCCTGCAGCCCCATCTCTGCTCTCCCCCAAGCTGCTTCTCCCTCTCTCCCCCATCTGCTGCACTCCTGATCTTTTCTCCCCACCAGCAACCTTTGTCCCTGTTGCAGCCTACGGCATGAAACATGGCTCCAGCCAGGCCCTGTAGTAGCAGCAGCACGAAGCCGGCACCACTGTTCCAGCCCAGCCCCATAGCAGCAGTGATGTAGAGCAGGGTGTAGGCTGGAGCCATGCTCCATGCCCCAGGCTGCAGCACATCCTCCTATTCAATGATGAGACAGCCATAGATGCATCTTTTCCTCCCACTGATCAAATAAAAAAAAAAAAAAAAAAATATATATATATATATATATATATATATATATATATATATATAGGCTTTAAAACCCTTTTCATACCTGTGGTGAATGATGTTTTGCAGACAGAAAATATCCTTGAAAACTTCATAGCACAGATTTCTCTCGTTTTATGCGGGTTCTGTGTGAATTCGCTGTTTTTGTGTGTGAATTCGTTGTTATGCGATGACTTTTTTATACCAAAATTCATTAGATGCGAGGTAAATTCACTCTTATGCAATCGGTGTGGTGGAAGCTTGCAGTCAGCTGCTTTGTGCAGTGTGTTGTGGGAGTGACACGCACCAAAAATATAGTCTCCTGTGTAGATCTGTGCTCCACGCTCATTGTCTGTGACGTGTTTCTGTGGTTGCCATGCCCATTATAGTAACATTCACCACCACCCTGTGCTTGTGTGTACTGTCTGCTGTTGGCGAGTACCAAAACTGTCTTGTAAAAGTGGTAGAAATGGGTCTGGGGGATCGGTACAATCGAGGTCTTGGAATGTATCCCTATTTATTACATTGTAAAGTGGGTTCCCTTTATGCAAATTCAAGTTATGTACCGTTTTCCAGGAACGCATGCACAGCATAAAGCAAGGGAAACCTGTATCCAACATACCAGATCTCACCCCATTATTTTTGGGGTGGGGGGACCTGTTAATCGAGAGAGAGGCTTAAACTCCTGATGATAAAACTGGTGGATATCATACCTCTTTCATATGAGTCCTCCAGATCATTAACCAGTTTAACTGTAAAAAGGAGGTAATTCCTGCTCTTAGGTCAAGTGGGCAATCCTTGCATGACAATTTGTCTACTAAAAACCCAAATCTCCCCTTTTATATCTACCCTATTTGCTCCCTCAGGATAATATTGTTTCCCAGAGTTATCAGCAGAATCTGCTCTGAATCGTCAGTACTTTCTGGTCATAGGGAAGTAAAAAGCTATTTACTGGGCGCATCTACATGTAACATTTACTGTGCAGTTGACTAATTAACTGTGCAGTAAACATCTCAGGATCTACATGCGTGACCCTATTCAGAGTAGGACATGTAAATGTAAGTCCTACCCGGCTGTGGAGGTTTTTCTTGCGCACCAGCACGTGTGTGAAGACTGAGCTGGCTAGCTAGAGCACAAGGGTTCTTCAGTGCCAGGGCTGCCTGCCAGCTAGACCCAACCTGAAGCATCCTTATGCCCCATCCAGCCTCTCCACAGCACACTGAGCCCAGATGGAACAGCTTCGGGCTGGGAGACTGACCACCTGGATCCCCTGCCAACCAAGCCTGCTGCAGACCCAGGCACGTGCGTAAACCATACGCCCAGGAGCTTCCCGGGAGCAACAAACCGTAAAGCAATAAGCTGCACAATTTATTGTTGCCCCATACTGGCACAGATAAAAACATGCACTTTGATTTCTTTGATTTTTAGGTTATGTTGAGGAACGTAGGGCAGGATTAGCAAGAAAGTAAAGATTCTAATGGAAGAAATACCTTTAAAACTCCCTTGTTAGTATCTGCGAATCTTTACAAGGTTTTGATATCTTTTCTGCTCCACAAAAACTGATGGCTCTGGTGTCAGATCTATGCCCATTAATACTGAACCTGGTACATCTCCAAAATGTGATGCCAACTCCAATATCATTTCTGAAATTCCCTCATGTATCTCTAAATGTAACCAATAGCTCAAAAGTCCCCATGTATTGCAGATCCTCTCAAGCCCTGCCTAACTGAAGGTACCAGGTTTAAAAAGCAAGACATTTTAATTGCTTTTGGTCAGCAGCCAGGTTTTTTTTTAATATTTTCTAGGGAAAAGGTCCATTTATAAAACAATGCATGGATTGCTGGAAGTAATGTTGGATTATTCTCTACACAGAGATGAAATTGTAAAAAGCTCTTATACAGAACTATGAGAACAAGAGTAAAGATAGAGTTTAAAGATTGGTGGACATTAAGAAAATACTGAATAATTTTCTTTAGCTAGAGGTCAATAAAAAAGTTCTAAAGAAAACAAGTCCATGAACATCCAATTTGAAGAATCCTCTTTTCCTTAACAAAATAAAAGACCTGGTCATCCAAAACAAAACCCACTGTTCTAGATCCTGTTTTTCAGGTGAAACCAATGGCCCCACTTCCAACATTATTGCTTAAGCTCTATAAACTACCCAGAGGGTTGAAGATGACAATCTTGTGAAATTATATTTAAGCACAAGGCTAATGGTGTGGTTTTCCATGATAATTTTTAATTGAGCTGTGAAAAAGGAGGGGATTCAGTAGGTGCATCTAAGTGAGTTTCTTGTAAAAACACTATCAAAATTACTTAATGGAATATTATTAGCTTTAAAAATTAATTCCAATATTTGGATTTTATGAATTATTTCTCTCAGTGTAGCTCGTCTTTTTCCTAGAAATCTGCCTTCCTAGGAATAGTTTTTACAAGGTGCTGTATCTTTTTGAAAGGGTATATGTGAGATATGTGAATATACTGAATGTGTGCATGAAAAATTAAAATAACTTTTTGTTGAATCTTTATTAGCTTTATCTTATGTTCAAAATATATTCTAGGCAGATCAGCATGGCAGTAGCGACATGAAAGGTTAAACTATTAATTATTTAACCAGTAAGTGCAGTGATAACCAGTTAGCTTACCGGTTATCCTTTAACTCTAGGCAGGCACAGTCTGGCAGGGAAGTGGGGGGAGGGGAAGCCACATTGTACCCCAGCAGGAATCAAAAGGCAGAAGGACAGCAAGGAGGGAGGAAGGGAGGAATGTGGAGAAGGGGAGGGGGACTAGTACCCATAGCCTAAGAGAAAACCCGTGAGCAGTCTAATGACCAGGTATCCTGGTTTTTCTCTGTTAAAAATCCCAAATTCTGGGATAAAACCCCCTAAAATTCTCTGATTAAAACCCAAAACCCATTTTTTTCTACAATTAAAATTAAACACCACTAGGTATCAGTAGACCACAATGTCTTATTTATATATTTACAATTTTAAAGCAATTTGGAAGGCTACCAGTGCCTCAATCATTATAATAAAATAAATTCTAAATACCTACATATTTTAGTGTTTGATTTTGGTTTTCATCATGGAAAAAAAAACAAAAAAATATCAGAGCTCTCCCTGCCCCCTTTGCTCACCAGAATGTGGGTCCAGCTGCAATGTCCCCCCTGCAGCTTTGTGGCATTGAACAGCCCTGATATGCCAGTGCCCCTCACACCCAACTAGCAGCTCCTGCTTAACTCCCCACCTGCTCCCTCCCAGCAGGAGCTCCCCACCTTGCACAAGGATGTAGGTCCAACAATGACTGCTTCCCTCACTGCTTTGTGGCACTGAGCAGCCCTGACATGCCGCTGCCCCTCACTCCCAAGCCACAGCCCCCCCCCCAACTGTGCCAGCAGTCCTGACCTGCAGTCTCTGCCTGCCCCCAACTCCCTTCCTCCCAGCAGCAGCAGCTCCCCCTCTGCACCAAGTGGGTGTTGTGTGTGGTGCAGGGAGTGAGTGTGGGGGAAAGAGGGTCATGGGCGTAGGCTGACATGTAAGTGCCAACAGTGGGGGGGGAGGGGGCGGCCACAACTCAGCACCACCACCACAGTGATGATGGACAACTCCACGCCACTGCCACACCCACAGCTGCCAGACAGACAAGAGAGGGCCTCACCTTGGCAGCCATGGCAGCACAGCTGGTGCACGGCTCCTAGTGGCAGTGGTAGCACTCAGTCTCCCTGCCCTGCTCCACCCTCCCACGCCGGGTCCCGCCTGCTGGTCCACAGAGGCGGCTTCTGCCAGGTACAGGTCCAGCCAAGCTACAGCCCTGTCCAGCCAAGCTTCACCTCACTGTCTATGCAAAAATCTAGGGGGGAGGAATGTGCCCCTCCCACACCCCCTCCCTCCCAACACAACACCAATATGTGTGGGGCTTTCTGGAGTTTGGCCCCCAGCCCTGATGGTGCAGGGACAGTCCCCAAGCCCTGGCCCTCCACCAGCCCCCACCACACAAGACTTACCTACATGCAGCTGCCAGGGCTGCTCCCACCACTCTGCCTGGCTTTACTGCCGGTTGCACGTGTGCATGTGCATATATGCAGCGCCCCCTGCTCCAGATTTTTTTTTCTTTTTACCTTCCTGGCCCTGCCTCCAATCACCCTCCCCCAAGACTCATAGCAGGCTGGAACTCTGCCAGTCTGCAAGGGGAAACCCACAGTTTCCCACTTCAAAGGAAAAAATCCAGGTGTTTCTCCTTTGAAGGGGAAAATGTGCATTTTTCTCCTTTAAAAAGAGGAAAATCTGTGGTTTTCTGCTGGAAAGGGAAAAGCTGGATCCCTAGTAATGACTCATCAATTAAACAGTTAGCTGCTCCTTCACAGGTACTCCCCCCACCCAGGGCTTCACATGAGCTGTGTTGTCTGGCTAGGCTTGCCTCCTCCCCCAACCCCAGTCAAAAGGCCACAGGAGCAACTCCCAGCAGTAGCTGTGTCCAAGCCACTGTATTACAGGTTAATCATTTAACCAATATAATTAGAGGAGGTTAAACCAATATTTTTTTAAATGGTATTTACATCCCTACATAGCAGTATGCTTCTGCACACTTGTGGTTAGATTCCTTTTATTTCTGACTGCCTTGGGACAGATACAGCAATTGACAATAAGGATGGAATCCCATGGGTGAGTATACATTAAATCAACCAGAAGAATCTGCTCTAACTATGAATACTTGAAATCTGTTGGGAACAAAATGACTACCTTTGTTGGAACAACTGGAGCTTATGATAATACCCTGGAAGGCTGACCTACATAGAATGAACAGCTGGAACAAATTTTTGAAGTAAACTGAGATTCTCCCATAGTAGCTACATGTTTCATTACCCAGTTTGATGGGAAGAAAAACATATAGTTTACTGCACAGCCTGCACACCTCAGAGAAGCCAGCAAGCACAACTTTTAAAGAAAGTTATGAAAACTGTCCAAAACCACTGATCATTGCAGATAGGTTCCATAAGAAAAGATTCATCTTCAGGCCAGTTTATTTCCTCTTTTGCAAAAGTGCTATGGAAAGTGTCAGAATATTGTAGTTTTAAGGATGGATATATAAAGCCTGCAGAAAGAAATCTGTGTGGGATATTTAATGAAGCCATATAAAAGAGGCTCTTAACAGAGAAAAACCTTACCTTTAAATGTGCTTTTGAGATTGGCATAACTATGGAAACCACAACCAAAGATGCCATGGAACTGCATGGAGGAGTGCCCACACAAGTAGTAATGAGTTATTAAACATGCAACAGAACATGCAGCCAGTGCATGCAGTAGCCAGACAGACTACTGGTGTGGGAAAGGTCCCACACCCCAGCTAACTGCCAATGTAAGAGATTCTGATGAAGCTGAAATAAAGAGAGACATATCCAAGCAGTGCGCCATGTTAAAAGAAACAAAGAGGAGACTAAAGTAAGGTATACAAAAGGGAATAATATGTAATAGGCAGGGACAGTAGTGACAATGAGAATAACGTGGGTCTATATCATGTGTACAGGGGTGATAAATCAGCTATCTAGCTGACAAACAAGGTTACTGAGAAAACCCTTAAATGGAGTTGAATACAGAGGGTCTGCAGTGTCTGTTATATCATATTCAGAATATAAAAAAAAACCTTTCAGAAATAGGAAATTAAGAAATATACAAGTGTTGCTATACAAAACAAGATTGTGCCAAAGGGAGTGATGTCAGTGCCAGTAGATGTAAGTATGGTCTAAGTCTCTAAGAAGCCCTGCTTCTGTCACTGAAAATGGAGGACCCACTCTGTGGGGTCATGAATGGTTAAAAAAAAAATATTTCCCTGGACTGGAATTCTTTAAAGATGCTGCAGATACTTTCAAAGGTCCCTGAAAAAAGAGAGTTAAACAACAGTTAAAAGGTATATTAAACCAGGCCTCTGAAGCATTCAGGTAAGACACAGGAACTTTAATACATATCAAACCTAAGATAATCATAGATGAAAATGCACAGGCTAAGTTTCACAAAGCTGTTCCAGCTTCTTACAGACTACATGCACAGATAGATGCTAAACTGGATCACCTAGAAAGGGAAGGTATACTTTCAAAAGTAGGCTGGAGTGAATGGAGTATGTCTAAAAAAATGTGGTGGAATAAGGGTATGTGGAAACTTTAAGATTACTATAAACTTTGTACTGAAAATTGATAAATATCCCAGTGTAGCATCTGCCTTGGTTTCTTGTCTAGTCATACTACAGGTCACTGGTTTGTTAGGCCTTCAACCTCACCAGGTGTCTGTATGATTCAAGACAACAAAGGGTTAATTCCCCCGGTTATTGGATGGGGCCAGGCTGCAGGCCAGGGGTATACTACTATCAATGAAAACTTAACACTAAGGCAAAGGTTAACAAGAATATATTATCAAGGTGAATATAAAAAAAAAAAATATATAACAATAATAAATCCACAATACAACAATGAACCAGTTAACACAGAGTTAAGATAACACTATATACACAACAGGGGCAGGCAATGTTTTTTGTGTGAAAAACCACACAATGCCTACCTTAGAAGGTGCTAGTGCAGGCACGCTAGAAAAACAAAAGGAGGGCAGGGGGTACATGGCAGGATGCCCTGCTTGTGCCCCTTGCCCCCCCACCCAAAGCCCCTGCCCCCAGCCCTGCTGCCCCATGCCCTCCAGCTCAGGCTCCATGGCTATCAGCAGCTACCCAGAACCTGGGCCAGCAGCAAACAGCTGCTGCCTCCCGGCCCCAGCTGCCTCCCATCCCCAGCCTCGGGCTCCTGGGAGGCAGCAGATACCAGCGATGCTCCCTGCTGTGCTGCCCTCACTACTGCTTCTGCAAAACAGCATTGGAATCCATTGCAGCAGGGCACAGCAGGGAAAGCAGAAAGCTGCCTGCTCAGAGCTCCCTGCTACCCTGACCACACTTCCCTGCAGGCAGGGGCAGTAGTGAGGCGCACAATTCTGCATGCTGCCCACGCTGCTTCTGTGCACACAGGGGAAGTGTGACCTGGGCAGGGCCCCTCTGTGAGCTGCCTCTCTGGATCGCACATGCTGCACTCCAGAGGGCCCAAGGGAGGGCAGCAGGGCCAGGAGCAGGTTGCTGACCCCTGATATACAATATTAGATACAAGAAACAACCAATGCAGGCCTGTCACCAGAGGGTGCAGGCAAGATTACTCTAAAGCTGACAGGCAAGATGGCCTGTCAGCCTATCATAGAGTGCCTACTCCCTAGAGGATTTCTCTCTTTCCTCACTCTCAGTGAGTACTCAGGACCTCTAAAGGGATGGGTGATATTTTACCATCTGCAGGTATGCAGGTGAATACAGGTGAGTCGAAGATTGCTCTGTCTGTGTGTAAGTATACCTCTGTGAATGGATGGAATTCAGCTACCCACTCCACTCAAGCAACTCTCATACTCATCACATACATGAGCAGGTTTCACATCACATGTTCAAGTGACTCAGTTTCTCACAAGCTTTCAGTCCCAATCAGACACAACGCACACTGATACCAACTCTCCCAGGTGAGCACCCAGCCACCACACAGGCTCACGACACACACAGACTCAATCACTTCCTCCATAGCTTTCCTGACAGGTGTTATAGCATCTACCTCATGCCACCTGTCAATCATATGCTAGAACCAATCAGTCAGACCCTTCTATCATTCATCTGTCCATCACATTACTGACCAATCTGGAAGGTTGTTACCTCAACTAAGTATTTCATGCCACACTTTACACTAGAAACACATTCCCTCCAAATTCAACTTATATAATACAGGCTGATTACGCATGCTTGTCAGTCCTATGTAGGTCAACAGACCCATAAATTCAAGAGTTCACTCTCCTCCATCCAGGGTACTACAGCTGGGGTTAACAGCATAGGGGTATGATGCAACTCTGAAAGGTTAGAAGTACATAGCCAACCCTAATTTGGTACATTTTTATGCATGTAAAGATGTATCATGCATTGGGGAGAGGGGGAGGGTGGGAATTCAGATTTATACCTACTAAAATTCTTGAGTGCATTATCCATGATCTGCATGCAAGTTACCTAGGAGTTGTAAAAATGAAGGAACACATCAAAAGCTTTGTATGGTAGCCAGGTATTGACCAACAAATAGAAGCCTTGTTAAGAAATGTATATGCTCAAACCAGCACTGCCACACCTCTGGGAATGGCTGTCCATTCCCTGGCAGCAGCAGCTCCATATTTTGCAGAACCATTTCTAGGAATGATGCAACTAGTAATGGTGGATGCCCAGTCCAAATGATTTTTACACAGAAAACTGGCCAATTCAGCAGCACAGACACTAGAAAAGTTGTGAAATCTGTTTGCAAGAACAGGATTTGGTAACACAAAGCAAACTGGAACTGACAATGACACAATTCCATTCAGATAAGTTCAGAGGTTCCCAAAAAATATAATGGCATCTAACATCATTCCTGCACCATACCACTCAGCCACAAATGGGTCAAGGCTGGGTCAATAAAGCAGAAGATGACTCGCTTCTTGCTAGAACACCACAACAAATAAGACGCCACCAATGCTGGTCATGGGCTGGAACCTCAATTCACAGAACAGATTTACTAAAACCAGACTTGCGGCATGTTGGAAATCACCAGATAAGGCTATGACAAGGGGAACAGGCACCCCTCAGCATCTACCTGTCTGTCAAAGAGCAATTTACTTGGGGAGTCAATAAGTGGCAACCTGTGGTTGTGAATACACAAACAGGTCCATTATCTTACTCAGTTTAAGTGGTGCCTAACAATGATTGACAATGCCACACTGACCAACTACAGGATGTAGGAATGACTGGCAAACATAGTACAGAAGCAACAGTTGAAACCCCAATTAATGTTGGGCCACTGACTCTGCAACCTACAGTGACAACTTGTAATGCTACACCTGAAAGTAGCAGTGCTAGCCTACCAGGATCTAACCATGCTGAACAACCTACATCTGATGAGGCAACGTCCAAATCCGACACAGATGAAGGCTAGCCACCTCCTTAGAAGTGTGTTCAAGGGAAGGAAGGTTGGAAGCCCACTGAAATATAAAACTGAACCCAACGTCGCACATCCTCAGGGAATTAGTCAAAAATATGGTTGACATTACCCCAAAAAAGGAAACTCAAGCCAGGGTTGTAGTTAGTGCATTGTCACTATCATTTCAAACAGGGGATGAGATGTGAAATATCTGAATGTATGGAACATCTCTCTCCGTATCCAAACAGGATGATGGTGACCCTGGTCTTCCACAGACCCCTTCCTCTTTGAAGCATACAGAATTTACCGTGTCAATACATTCATCTATTTAAATAAACTCCTGACACAAGTCAACCTCAGTCCTCCATGATGTACACATTGAGAATATAACTTTATTTTTTGTTGAATCTGCTAATGGCAACTAATGCACAACTAGGCCTGGCAGCATTTACACTCACAGACCAACAGAAAAATATTTTCATTGGTAATACTCGAAATTTATAGAAAGGAGACTGATAACAGGGAACCCTTACTCCTGTTACTGGACAGTGGAGAAAGGGGGGGGGTAGAGAGGAAAACAATGGGTGGTCTAATGACTCATTAATCAGGCAATTAGCTGCTCATTATGGCCTAATTACTTGTCAATTAAGCAATCATAGGCACAGGAGAAGCTCCTTCATAGGCACAGGAGAAGCCAGCTAGGAAGGTAACAGGCTACTTAAACAAACCCCAACCCAAAGCCCAGAAAGGGGAAGGTAGAAGAGTATCCCAGGCCCCTGCTACCGCGCTGGAAAGCCACTATCACTTCCCATATTCCCAGAGCTCTGAGAGTGCCGCTGCTCTCCTCTTCTGGTCCCTGCCCACCTGGCTCTTTCCTGAGGAATGAACAGAATGATTTATAGCAGGTAAGATTTATTAATCTATGGATATTTACTTCTTATATTTTGGCATGTGATTTCATAAAGCTTTTAACAGTATAATATCCTTACTAAATTACCTGCTTCCACACCCCTAATTTCACGCAATCCTGAAATTTAAATTGATAAAAAAATCAAAATAAATGCTTAAAAATAAACACTGATTTTAGTTATCAACATTAAAAAAATTAAAAAAAAAAATCATGTTCTGCCTAGTCTGTGCATACCTGATGTTCAAAATATATTCCATGCTGGACAGCATGGCAGCACTTACTCTCACTTGTGGTTGGAGCCATTTTATTTCTGAATGCCCTTGGGTAAATACAACAGTTTCTTAAACATGCAGAGGGGTTGACTGACAAATGGTCTGTTCCCTTTTCATTACAATTAAGTAAAAACTAACTGCTTAAGTGTGCAAAGCTTGTATACCTCTATACACAGCCATGCTGTTAGCCTTGATTTTTTTTATTTATTTTTTGCATCCTTCAGGCATAGGGAGCTTTTGTGCTGAGATCTCCAAGGAATGAAAGATTAACCATACTCCACAACAGAACCATCACCATTCCTGGATCTTACACCTGCAGCTCCAGAAATGTAATACAATCTCATCCAATGCACCAAATGCCCCGATGGAAAATACGTAGGAGAAACCAAACAACTGTGCACCAGAATGAATGCACACTAAAAATCCAAAGACAAAAATATCCAATTACCACACTTCTCGCAAGACAATCACTTCATAAACTTACTGGATACAAAAGAGCACTGGCCTCTGGCTGTTTTACCACTCCATCAAGGAAGAGCACAGATCATCTGCAGATGCTTCCTCAACCTGATGAAGGGTGTTAGTGCCCAAAAGCTTGCAAAGAAGAAATTTTCCAATTATTTGAGTTGGTCTAATAAAAGATAACAGATTTACCCAAAGAACCTTGTCTGGACTCAATATAGACATTGGATTTATGACACATTACAACCTGCCTGACATCTGATTCACCAGATACCTGTCTGAACTTACTATTTGCTTTCCCACCCCCCTCCCCTTCCCTCCTTCTCTATTCTTTGTTTCCCTAATTTCCAGCTATTTAGTTTTTCACAAGACTGTCTCATCTCTTTTCTACCTTGGAGAGCTCAGCAGCAGCAGTCTCCCTTTTACCTCTGGTATTTCTTCATCCTCATTTTGCTGCCTCATTCCCTACTCCTCCACTCTCCTTCTTCCCTACCCACTGTTTTCCTAATTTCCACCTATTTACATTCTCAATGACATCCTGTCACACTTAGTTTTTTTCATCCCTTGGAGATCTCAGAACAGCAATCTTCCTATGCCTCAAGAAGGTTATTTGTACCCAAACGCTTACAAAAAACTCTGTTCCAACTACTCAGTTGGTTTAATAAAAGATATCACATCTACCCAAAGAACCTTGCCAACCTTTCTTAGGAAAAATTTGCTGTCTGCTCTATTTCAGCTCAAAACATTTAGCTGTTTACCACAGG
Organism: Alligator mississippiensis; assembly: GCF_030867095.1. NCBI lineage: Eukaryota > Metazoa > Chordata > Crocodylia > Alligatoridae > Alligator > Alligator mississippiensis. The sequence continues at coordinate 58,952,740 of NC_081826.1, read as the reverse complement.
ATCCTTAGCTTTTTTTTAAATTATAGATCTACCCATGTAGACCAGTCTTCAGCAGCAGGTCGGGATTCAGTTGTAGTTAAGCAAGAAAAGGACGAGAAATCTGAAGATTAGGCTGTCCCTGTTACACTCAGCCATAACTCTGGGAAAATATTTTTTCTTCATTCTGCCTTACAAAAACAAGGTGTGTATCATATTTGGGGGTATATTGTATGCAAAGAAAAATATGATAATACTTCTGATTGACTCATATCTTGCAGTTCTTAATTCAGATCTCAGTCAATAAGCCTAGTAAGTAAACTTCTGACTCCAGGACATTTTCCTGTGAACCATTTTGGCAGACTGCCTTACTCCTGATTTTGAAGCTGTGAATTTAGGGCAAATTCAGGGTAATCCTTAGTTAGGTCTAAGATTGCTTTGGTTAAAAGAGAGAACTTCAGGTTGTGACAAAGGCTGCTAGAAACAGCAGCTCCAATGATTCAGCTAAGAAATTAGTTATCCTGATAATATGAAAAAGTAAGAAAAAAATTAAATCAAAATGCCCTTTGGAAAGAATTTGGATTCAATGCCAGAAAAGAAAAAATATTTCTACTTTGAAAGTCAGTAAGAGTGGTCAATGATGAGATTAAAGGCACATATCAAAGCCCACATCCTTAAACATATTTGGGAGACAGATTTTTCTGCCATTTATAAGATGTTATGGAATCTCCATCACAGGGGGGCTTTCAAAATGTCTAATAAGCACTAGTCAGGGCTGATCCAGGAGTAGCTGGAGAGCACTATAAAGAGCAACAGTTAAGGAACCCTCCATAACATGAACTGCTGGGAGATCACAAAAGCGCTGCAGTCCAAGAAGGTATACATATTAGAGAGGACCACACTCAGCAGAAGAATGAAGCCAAGGTCCACCTAAGTTCATAGATTTCTAGGGTCAGAAGGGACCTATTAGATCATTGAGTCTGACCCCTGCTCTGGGCAGGAAAGAGTGCTACAGTCAAGTGACCCTAGCCAGGTGCTTGTCTAGATTCATAGATTATTAGGGGCTGGAAGGCTGAAGCGGTCTTCTGGGAGTTCATAGCCATTGGTCCAGGTCTTCCCCAGGGATGCCCTAGTGAACAGTTCTTCACCAAGCTCTTGATGCAGTCCTCTGATAGAACCGTAAACTGCTATCAAGTCCCCTCTCAACCTTCTCTTCTTTAGGCTAAAGAGGCCCAGGTCCTTCAGCTTTTCCTCGTATGGCTTGCCTTACAAGTCCCTGATCATATCGGTGGCTCTTCTCGGGACCCTCTCAAGTTTTTCCATGTCCTTACTGTAGTGCGGCATCTAGAACTGGATGCAGTACTCCACCTGTGGTCTCACCAGTGCTGAGTACAGCGGGAGAATCACTTACTTAGTTTTACATGAGATGCATCAGTTGATGCACACCAGTGTTGTTTGCCCAGCTGGCCACTGCATCGTGCTGATGGCTCATGTTGGTCAATCATTACCCCTAGATCCCTTTCAGCCGTGGTGCAGGTCAGGCTGTCACCTCTGAGCCTGTATGCACGTTGAGGGTTATTTGCCCCCAAGTGGAGCACCTTACACTTGGAAGTATTAAACTTCATCTGGTTCCGGTCTGCCCAACTCTAGAGCCTGTCCAGGTCCACCTGTATCAGCAACCTATCTTCTGACGTGGCCGCACTGCCCCGTTACTTGGTGTCATCCACTAACTTGGCCAGCGAACTTCTCACTCCAAATAATAGATAAAGATGTTGAAAAGCTCCGGTTCAAGCACAGACCCGAGGGACACCACTTGGTGCCAGGACAATACAGATCCGTTCATGAGAACTCTCTGGGTCCTACCCTGCAGCCAGTTTCCCACCCCCGAACTGTTGAGCAGCTGAGCTCACAATCTTCCAGTTTTCCCAGAAGGATATCGTAGGATACTAGATCAAAAGCCTTTTGGAAGTCTAGGTATACAACGTCTACCTTGTCTCCCATGTCCAGGTGGTGAGAGACCTGGTCATAGAAGGAGATAAGATTGGCAAGACAAGACCTACCTGCGACAAAGCCATGCTGGCTGTCGTTCAGAATCTTACCTTCCACGAGAGTATCGCACATAGATTCTTTAATGAGCTTCTCCAGGATTTTCCCTGGGATAGAGATTAGGCTGACTGGCCTATAGTTGCCCAGATCCTCCCTCTTCCCCTTCTTAAAGATGGGCACAATGTTGGCCCTCTTCCAATCCTCAGAAATCTCTCTTGTGCGCCACGAATTGAAAGAGCTTTGCCTGGGGTTCTGTGATGACTGGATGACAGCCAGCTCCTTCAGTACTCTCAGATGGAGTCCATCCAGTCCTGCTGACTTATAAAATGTCTAGCTTTTCTAGTTGGATGCTGAGCAGGTGCAATAACAATCTCCTTTTGAACACCTCCAAGGTAGGGGAAAGCACTACCTCCCTTGGAAGCCCATTCCATATTTTGGCAACCCTCACTGTGAAGAATTTCTTCCTAATGTCCAATCTAAATATGCACTCCTTCAGTTTATGGCCATTGTTTCTAATAACCCTAAGAGGTGCCTTGGTAAACAGAGTATCCCCTATTTCCTGCCGACTCCCACCCCCCCCCCCCGGCCAACGAGTTTGCAGACCACCACAAGATCACCTCTCAGCCTTCTCTTGCGGAAGAAGAGATTCGGGTCCCTCAATCCGTCTTCATATGATCTTACCTGCAGGCCCTCAACCATACAAGTAGCCCTCCTCTGAACCTTTTCCAGGTTATCCACATCCCTCTTGAAGTGCGGTGCCCAAAACGAGACACTACTCCAGCTGCGGCCTGACCAATGCCGCATAGAGGGGAAATATAACTCCCTAGACCTGCTCGTGATGCACCTACTAATGCAAGAAAGAGTGAAGTTAGCCTTACTTATTACCTCGTCATGACATGTTCATTTTTGCATCAACTATGACTCCAAGATCCTTTTCCACTGCTGTGCTACTTAGAACTGTACTTCTCGGTCTATAGGTGTATTGGTGATTCTCTCCCCGCAGGTGCAGCACTTTGCACTTATCTTTGTTAAATTGCATCCTATTCTGATCCACCCACTTCCCCAGTCTATCCAAATCTGCTTGAATTCACTGACTACCCTCTGGCAGACAAGGTTCTTTGGGTGAATCTGATATCTTTTATAAGCCTCTGGCTTCTCTACTTTTTATTCCATCCAGGAAGAGCACACACCAACTGCTGAAACTTCCTTAGCATGACGAAGGGTTTTTGAACCCAAAAGCTTGCTTAATAATTGTTTTCCAACTATTTAAGTTGGTCTAATAAAAGATATCAGATTCACCCAAAGAACTTTGTCTGCCTACGAACCTGGTCCTTAGACCAACACGGCTACAACCTACACCACTGACTACCCTCTAGTGTGTTTACTATACCCCAAAGTTTGGTGTTGTCTGTGAATCTGAACACAGCTTTTTACACCCTCATCCAAATCACTAATGAAGATATTGAACAGTACTGGTCCAAGGACAGAGCCTTGGGGGACATAACTGCCCACATCTCTCCAGGTAAAACCTGACCCATCCAACACCACTCTCTGTGTGCATCTCATAAGCCAGTTTTTTACCCACCCGACTGAAAAACCCAAGTCACAGCTACTTAGTTTACTTGTAAGAATTGGGTGCAACACTGTGTCAAAAGCCTTTTTAAAATCCAAGTAAACAACATCTACCTCTACTCCTGCATTTAAGGACTTTGTGACCTGGTCATAAAAAGAGACCAGGTTAGTCAGGCAGGATCTACCTGCTATAAATCCATGCTGATTGCCCATTAGCATTGTATTACCTGCTGCCCCCTCTCTCCCCCCCACAAATGTAATCCTTAATGATTTTTTATAAGGTCTTGCCAAGAATAGAAGTGAGGCTAACCAGCCTATAATTACCTGGGTAATTATAATTCCTCTCCTGGAAAATAGGGGCCATATTGGCCCTTTTCCAGTCCTCCGAGACCTGTCCTGAGCGCCATGAGCATTCAAACAGTTGTGCCAGTGGTTTTGCTATGACACCAGCTAATTCCTTTAGTAGCCTTGGGGGAAGATCATCAAGGTGTGCCAACTTAAATACGTCCAACCCCTCCAGGTACTCCTTTCACTAGGTCAGCGCTAACTATTGGTAGAGTGGTCTCTCTCTCATGCCAGACTGAAGTTTCATTGAGAGGTGTGTTTGTATCCATGTCCAGGAACACCAATGCAAAGAAATCATTTAAGAGCTCAGCTCTGCCCATCCTATCCGTTACAAGTTGCCTTAGTCCATCCTGTAGCAGCCCTATGTTACCCTGCACCTTGGTCTTGCTCCCTATGTACTTAAAGAAGGACTTTTTGTTACCTCTAATCTTAGTTGCCAGCCTGAGTTCTATTTCTGCTTTGGCCTTCCTCACTGCTTCCCTGCAAGTGCGAGCCAAGCAGGTATATTCCTCCTTAGTGGCTGCCCCCTGCTTCCACAGCCTATTAGCCTCTTTTCCCCTGCAGGCTCTCCTGGATTTCTCTGCTCAGACAAGAAGGTTTCTTGGCTCTTCTGCCTCCCTTTGTGTGTACTGGGATGGTACCCCTTCTGTGTCTGCAGGATCAGTTCCTTGAGGCATTCCCACCCTTCCTGAACCCCCCAACTCACCAATGTTATTACCCCTCAGTCCCACTCTAACTAATCTCCTGAGGTCGTTGAAGTTGGCCTTCCGGAAGTCTAGCACTTCTGTCTAACTAGTTATCTTTCCCACTTTTTGCTGGACAGTGAATCCCATCAATGGGTGGTCACTATCTCCTAGGTTAGCTTGTACAGGCAGGTCCCCCACCAAGTCCTCCCCTGTGGCCAGCACCAAGTCATGTAAGGCACTTCCCCTAGTAGGACTGCATACCTCCTGTGTTAGGTGCAGGTCCTACATGCAGATTAGAAACCTACGTGAACAGGCAGACCTAGCAGACTGCGCCTCCCAGCAGACGTCAGGGTAATTTAGGTCGCCTATGACAACCAGGTCCTTTGAGCGTACTGCCCTTGAGAGCTGCCTCAAGAATTCTAGGTCTAACTCACCCTCCTGACATGGGGGTCTGTAGTAGACCCCCACTACCAAGTCCCTTTCACCCCTTCCCCCTTGTAGTCTGACCCATAGGACTTCCATCTGCCCTTCTTCTATCCCCATCATTACTACAGAAGATATATAATGCTCCTTAACATGTAGAGCAACACCCCCTCCCTTTTCCCCCAATATATCCTTACTTATTTAAGATTAAAACAGCTGGGATAAGTTGATAGAGGGGATACGGAAAAGGGTGTTCTGCCTCTATAGTTAGAGCAGTACTTCTTAACCAGGGTGCCATAGCCACAATGCTTGGCTTCCCTTCATGGCTGCTCCCTTGACCAGGCCTTCTGCATGGATGTAAGTACTGTCATAAATAATAAATTGGTTTTCAAAATAAGATGCAGCTCAATTAAAAAAAAAATTATGGGGGGATACCTTAAGTCTAAAAAAGGATGAGAACCACTGAGTTAGGTATGATGTGTGGAGCTATGCTTGCTATCCTCAGGTTTCGGGGCAAAATGGAAGGTATCTGTATTTTCCCATGCTTCTGAGCAGTGGCTACCACATAGGGCCAAGAAATATATTTTTGTTCTTCCTGTTGCTACATATAAGGGTGTTTTTCTGACTTCCTCAAAAACACTGGGATTTGGCCACAGCCAAGACTGGGGATTTTGACTGGGGTGTGCCAGTGCTCCTGCTGGGACTGAAACCTAGATGTTCCCAGCTTGATGGGTCTTGTCCCTCCATTCAGAGTCAGACTGATCACCTCATTTGGAATGAAGAAGGAATTTTACTGCATTGTCAAGCTGGCACAGACTGCAAGGGTTTCTGACTTTGTGTAGTGGGGGATGCAGTCCTCTTCTTTGGATCTCTTGAGTGTATTTTAATAAACCTTTCAGTGGCAGGTCACTAACAGCTCTTTTTCCCCTGCTTTACCTGTGGCAGGTTCAGGTGCTTTTGGTGTTTTGGGGCAATGAACCTTGCAATTGTGCAACAGAATTGATTGTGTAGCTTTAGAAATAGATTAGACTACTTTTCTATTATTCTACTCCACCTGCAGAATCTTTGGTACAGTCTCTTTAACACGCCATACCTGCTGTTCCTTTCCTGAATGGCCACAAGCCTCTATCAGAGAAGGTAGAACTTTGACAAACCAAAATCATAACCAAAGCCCTGACTAATGAACCCTATTAATACATGAATTTCCCCCTAGTACTATTGTTCCATTTTATAAAATGGATGGCAAATGACCAATTATCTTTTCAAACATGGTTTAAAAAAATCTACATTAAGTACCTGCTAACAAGATAAAAAGGATCAGACTAAGGATTATAATTTATTTGCCAAAGAACAAGCAGTTTCAGGAATGGTTACTTTACTACTGAAAATTCTATTGCCTTCTTATCCAATGTATAAATACTGCTCTCAAAGAGGGAAAAAAATGTATGCAAACTTTGCTGATTTGAAATCTGCTTCCACCTCCACTGACAGAGACCCTCCTTTGGGAGGATCTTAAAAAGGCTGGTATAGATCTTGGGCTCTCTTCTGATAACTGTCCATCATTAACAGAGCCATCCCTAGGGGTATGCGGGGCCTGGGACATAGCCTGGGGGGAGGGGGGCTGTTGGCGAGCGCCTAGAGTGTGACATGGGGGGGGGGGGGGAGAAGGGGTGGCTGTGGCAGCAAGACACCACCACAGGCTCCCGAAGGGGAGAAGGTAACCCCCGAAGGCCCCAAACCCCAGAAACAGACCCCCGGCGGGGATAACTTACCTCCCGCAGGGCAGCTGGAGCAGGAGCCGGGACTGCAGCCACAGCTGCGCAAACCAGCATTACACCAACTGTTTAATCAGCTGTTTCCTGCGCAGGAAACAGTTGGACCAATCACGGCAGCCATACAGGCCACTGTAGGGAAGTTTAAAAGCCCCGCCGGAACCAGGGTGGAGAGAGAGCAGGCAGGCAGCCTGGGGAAACCTTTGAGCCTCCTGCAGGACGCAGAACAGGGGAAGCCCTCCAGCTCCCCGCTGAAAAGGAGCCAGCGGAAGCCTTTAAGTTCCCTGCAGGCAGCAGGGCAGAGGAGGCATTTGAGCCCCCTAGAGGAGGCAGCTCTGAAGCCCTCTCCTCCTCAGGGGAATATTTCTTCTGAGAAAAAAAACAAAACCCGAGAAGCGGGAAAAGCAAAGAGACTAGGGAAGGCAGGCCACGGGCCATCCTACAGGGCTGAAAATCACCGTTTTACAGATATCCACCCAGCTGGTGAGTGGATGGGGTGTAGGGGAGGCAGAGCCCCATGGAACATCGCGACAAGCAATTGTGAGTACTGCCGTCTGTCGGGAGGGCCTCCCAGGAATATCTCCACTGAAACCCCCCTCTTGATAGTTTAACATCAAAGTCGTGGCAGGCGTGTCGAGGGGAGGGGCTACACACCCGACAGGCCACACAGCACGTAAGGCGCAAGCAATCATAGTGGCAAACAACCAGAGTGCGGAACTGACGGAAGGCAGTGGCCACGGCAGGGTCTGTACAGCACTGTCCACAGAGTCCCACAAAGCACAGGGCCCTGGGCAGTCGCCCTGATTCAACCACCCACCCCTCAGACAGCCTTGATCATTAAACAATGGCCAGAATCAAGAGAGGACAGAAAAGGCTACCTAATTGACTTTACTCCATTACAAAAGGTGAATATCAGCGCTGTTTACTGGTTCCACTCCTCCTTAGTGTTTATATCAATGAAGTGCTCCCTGCAGTTTTAACAAGGTTGTAAAAGGGACTGACTGGACCATTCTATGCCAGTCCCTTTATGCAGATAAACAGTACCAAGCCCCTCTGGGCTTGCAAATACTAAAACCTTTTTGCTCTTTTTGCAAACAAGAATGTCCAACCAGAAATAATTAGAACACTGTAATAATTATTTTGGTTGTAGACCAAGTCTATATAAAGTAGATAACAGACTTTCATTATATTGAATAGGACCAGACTGTCTTCTATTTGTAGGTTTGTTTTATACGTAATGGTCAATGGGATAAACAGAAGAGGAGAGCCTTAAGTTCTACTGAAGTAGTGCTTGATTTTACTCCAGCTGGGGAGGGCAATTTAATGGTACCAGCTCTTAATACTTTCAGAGACAGAGCCTAGGTCCAAGTATTACATGATGCAGAAGTCTACTATTGAAAGTTCTTAGCATTCTTGAGGCTCCAAATTTTTCTGTGCTGCTTGATCAAAATTCTAAACCCTTTGATCAGTTATTGATTGTGTATTCAATGCATACTTTTAGATCGTTTTCCAAAGGTTCTGCCTGGAGAAACACCTTAAAAGAAAACAAACACCCTACAGTTCCCTGGCTTCTGCAAAATGCACTATGCTCTGTATTCACTGCTTGAATGACTAAAGCCACCAGCAAGAGGATGAAATCCTTAATTAAGCCCAGAGCAGAAGATATTTGCAATCCACTGCACATTGCAATTAGCCATACAACAGATACATCTCCTTGACTTCTCATCTGAAGATAAGTAATTATGAGAAATGAACTATAGCATTTTAAGAACTTTACAGCTCTCCATTTTCAAACTATGGAATTGGCCTATGTAAAAAGGAGTTATGGCTCCTATCTAGAGGCAGTTTTCTTTGCCCAAGTAAGCCTAGTCAGATTAAAGAGCTACAACAGTGCCAACTTTTTTTTTTTTAACCCATTCTGAAGCCTGAGAAATAAATGGTTAGCACCATTCCTGGCTCATATGCTTTCGACTACGCCAGCTCAAAAACTAGAATAGCTGTTGTATAACAACAGTGTTTTAATAAATGGGTCTCAATTTATATGCCTGGTCAGCTGCAAAAACAACCACAAGAAAGCCCATCTCCTTGTAAACTAGATAAAGCATGGGCAACCAGGGACCTACCTAGACTCCTGGCAGCTCTGGGCAAACTTTTAGGATGCCCCCCCCCCGACTTTGCCAGAGATAATGATTTTTTTTGTTGCATTTTATTTCATTTGCAGGCCCTAGGCAGCTACCCGGTTCACCCAAGCCCGTGGCCAGCCCTGTAGGCAACATATGGCCCACAGGCTAGATTCAGCCGGTGGAGCCATGTAATCTGGTCACAGACATGGGGATTTGGCAACAGGGTGCTCTCCCTAGGCTACTGCAGGGACAAATCTTGGGTCTTGTGCCTGGGTCTTAGCATCCGCTGCCTGCCCCAAATCCAGCCTGCAGCCTTAAAAGGCTGCCAACCACTGAAATAAATAAAAGCATATTCCTAACCCTTGGTATTTCAACAGACTATACCATTTTAAGAGTTGTGATTTTAAAAGTGTAATGAATCCTGGGTGAAAAACCTTCCCCCCCCCCCATGTGTATTGGTTTTACAAAGCTGTCCCGATTTTAAAATATTTATTTACCTTATATCTACTGTCCTTCATATCATAACCTAATACCACAAATCTGTATTAATAAGCAGAGACTACATACAGGACAACAGCCATCATGCAAATAAGAAAAGGTATTTTAACTTTCTACTTATTGTTGTCCCAGAAGGAAACATCTGTTATTCAACCTTTTTGCATTAAAAACAAAGTTTCCAGCTAAATGGTAAGATCGTGCAATATCTTAACTTTCTGTTGATAACAGTGTTCTACACGCATTTTCAGTATAAGAGGGGACATATTTCAGTACATCTTCAAAAGTCTCACTAAAGACAATACCATATATTCACTACATCATTTTAGTTTTATTAATTGTATTGTGTTTCTACCCTGCTGCTGGTTACACTATGAAGAACTCTACTTCATTTTCAGTAGTTTCAGAGCTTAAAAACTGTTTTTTTTAAAGTACTGAAAATAGGAAACTCCAATGCCCATGAAGCACAGAACATATTTGGGACTTATGACTTCATTATAGGCAGTCCTCGACTTACAACGTTTCGCACTTGCAACATTTATGAATTGACACCCTGCTTCAACTTTGTATCAGATCATAGATTCATAGATGTTAGGGTTGGAAGGGACCTCAATAGATCATCGAGTCTGACCCCCTGCATAAGCAGGAAAGAGTGCTGGGTCTAGATGACCCCAACTAGATACTCATCTAACCTCCTCTTGAAGACCCCCAGGGTAGGGGAGAGCACCACCTCCCTTGGGAGCCCGTTCCAGACCTTGGCCACTCGAACTGTGAAGAAGTTCTTCCTAATGTCCAATCTAAATCTGCTCTCTGCTAGCTTGTGGCCATTGTTTCTTGTAACCCCCGGGGGCGCCTTGGTGAATAAAACCTCACCAATTCCCTTCTGTGCCCCCGTGATGAACTTATAGGCAGCCACAAGGTCGCCTCTCAACCTTCTCTTGCGGAGGCTGAAAAGATCCAGTTTCTCTAGTCTCTCCTTGTAGGGCTTGGTCTGCAGGCCCTTGACCATACGAGTTGCCCTTCTCTGGACCCTCTCCAGGTTATCCGCATCCTTCTTGAAGTGTGGCGCCCAGAATTGCACGCAGTACTCCAAATGCAGTCTGACCAGCGCCCTATAGAGGGGAAGTATCACCTCCCTGGACCTATTCGTCATGCATCTGCTGATGCACGATAAAGTGCCATTGGCTTTTCTGATGGCTTTGTCACACTGCCGGCTCATGTTCATCTTGGAGTCCACTAGGACTCCAAGATCCCTTTCCACCTCTGTGCCACCCAGCAGGTCATTCCCTAGGCTGTAGGTGAGCTGGACATTTTTCCTCCCTAGGTGCAGCACTTTGCATTTCTCCTTGTTGAACTGCATTCTGTTGTTTTCTGCCCACTTGTCCAACCTATCCAGGTCTGATCAAGCGTTGTCGAAACTGACGTCGTAATGCCACACCAGCAAACAAGTTTGCTGCGTCACTCATCTCTCTGGAGAACATCTATCCAAACTTCCTTGGACACTTTCTTTACAAAAGTAGACAAGACTCCAGAAAAACCTGCAGCCAAGACTCCTGAGAAGCCTCTAGCCAAGAACCCTTCAAAAAGCCCAACCAAGAGCCTTTCAAAAAGTCCAGCAAAGTCACCTCAAAGAAGTCCTTCCAAATCAATGCAATTGCTATTTATAATATATTAATGTAGCTATATTACTCGCATATAATTGATCGATTACAAAATTCTGGGGTATTTTTGGTGAAAATAGGGTATTGGGCCCTGATTCAAGAACCAATCCCCTATTTATAACATTGTTTCTTATGAGAAAATTGGTTCCGAGTTGCAACATTTCGACTTAAGACGCAGTTTTCAGGAACCATTTGTGTTGTAAGTCTGAGAACTGCCTGTACACTATTTTCAACACCACAATATTTGACCATTTGATCCATATTCACAGCCTCTGTTTTATTTTTGGCAGAGTTTTAACAACTTTAGTATTTCCAGTTGAGTGTTATTCCCATCAGAAGTTTAATAAGCTATCTTTTTAGTCTAACTTCCGTCATAAAACTGGTGGTTTTATTTTTTGATTCTTGTTCTATTAAAGCTGATTAATTTTTTTCCCCCCAAAGCATTAAATAAAAATGATGCAAAGATTATGGCAATAAGATTAATAGAGTATTAGTCAATAATTTAATAGTTACAGCTATATAGATCCTTCCCAGATATGAAGTAGAGATTAAATTTAAAGTGGAGAGGATACATAAGACATGTAAAATATATTACTTCTGGATTGATACTTTTATCATAGACAGTGGCTTACTCTTGAAACAGGTACTATACTGGTAAAAATTTCACCAATGCCACCATTTCAGTCCCCCTTTATAAATCCTTCCCCTTCTCTCTGCCCCCTCCCCCCCCCCCCCCCACAACTTTTAAGCATCCAGTTCCTTGCAGTTGAAATTTTTAATTTTGGCAGGACATTAGGTATGAATAGCTTTTACCACCTTACAAGTACAGGTTTCCCTCACCAACCACAGTTTTGAGTATCCATGCTTACTATTCTACATACCATTTTTGCTCGCACGGTATACAGTTTTGAGTAACCACAGTTTTCCATGGCCACACATCAGCCTGCCACCTGCCATTTTTCCCATAAGCCTTTTGTCTTGCCAGCCATGGTTTTGCCAACCACAGGAACTTTCAGAAACTTAACCCCAGCAGCTGGCAAAGAAAACCTGTACGGACCCAGCTTTAAGCATATGCTTTAATCACTGTGCAAACCTTTATTCCTTTCATATAAGTGATACGGCTTCACGAGTCAGGCACAGGAGATTTGTACATGTAGATATTTAAATTTCAGTAAACAGAGCTAATGTAATTTGTGACACATGGAGCTTTACTGAAGAGTGTGGAATATAAGCCTTCAATATGCTATCTAATCAGGATTTTGTTTTTGCCCTTGACAACTACCTTTTATGAACCAATGTCAAAATATACCTGCTTCAAATTATTAACATAATACCATTTGATTTGGTTCAAAAAGGCGTTTTAGATATTAAAATCTTAAATGAAATGCACTTTGCTTCAGAATATTTAGAATTTGTGCCGGGTATCAATGGAAAGTTAACAATAAACATTTGAGTGCAACATAAGAAAATTCTCTTTGAGAAGCCACCTCATTTTATCTAGGGATTTTTACCAGTCAGTATTGTGTGCACCACCAAAAAACTCTGATAAAGTTACACTATATATTGTTTGCATACATATAAACATTATTTACATCTGTAAATGTAACTTCTCTAAGGATGTTACAGCAGAAAGATTAACTTATTCAGACCTTCTGACCACATCTATTCTATTCCCTTGCTCTGAATTGTTTATAATTTTCTAAAAACATCATTGCAGCACACAATTTTTTTCAAAAATGGTCTCTTTCCATATGTAATCTTTTTTAAAAGTTTGAATAAAATGATTTAGCCATTTTTAACAACTGTCTGGTTAAATAGAAATCAAAATCACCTTAGATAACAGGGTAAAATTATCTAAACCTCAATACAAGCTCCTGCTCCTTTTGAAGAAACATCATAGTGAACTACCGAGGAATGCCATTTATGTAAACAGGGATGCTTGTTTTCATTACACAACTAAGGCAGAAAGCAAGGTACAGGTACACCTCCAGGCTAACTGAATCAGAGATGCAGAAGCTTTCATGAGCCACAGCTCACTTCATCTAATAGCAACTAAGTTAGCAAAATGGACTTCAGTGAAGCGCTTCAATAATTCATCCATATACGCAGGACTTGATTCGTGGTCACAACAACTCAATATAGTTACAAAATGATAGCAACCACAAAATACATAAAGATATGTGATTGTATAAGTTTACATAGCTTATTCCTATACAGAAGGTCAACTATGCTATGTATAACAACAAATGCATGCAAAACCTCTGCTTTAACCACATAAAAGTGCAATGTTCTTTGTGATCAGGGTTGTTTTAGAGCAGGAGTGTCAGTCATGTTGGCACTGCATGCCAGAGGACTCACAAGTGAAGGCAGCAGTACTAATCCTCACATCTGCTGAAGCTACTATCTCAGCATAGCCCAAGAACCCAACAAGTTAATGCTACAATGACATACTGCCTCTCAACTTCTCCCCTGCCACTAACTGTAGTTACCAAAGGCAGCTAAAACACCCATTTTGGCAGTGGGTAGAAGTTGGGGGGGGGGGGGGGGGGAAGGCAACTTGGGCAGCCACAAGGATTAACAGTGCCACTGCAGGGGCTCCAACAGCCATGGCAATGAGCCCCATGAGCCAAATCTGGCTCTCAGAAGTAGACAGTCAGCCTTCGAGAAGCCCTGCAGGCTGGATTTGGCCTGCAAGCCATGCGTTTGCCAATCCTGTTTTAGAGTTTAAACAAGACCCCTGAAAACCAGCTACCAAACAAGACACTGAACAACTACTGCTGGTACAACCAGATTTAAGAATTAAAGTGGTTTTTAAAATCATAGGGCGTTTATACACATGCTCCAGGAGCAGAGGGCACTTTAATTAAAGTGGCACCGAGAGCCCAGAGCATCTCATGTATTAGCATATAAAGCGCCCCCGATGCCATTTTGAAGCGTGGGCACACTAATATAGGATACATGGGAGGCTGCTGGAGTACAGTAATTGCCACGCTCCAGCAAACTTGATTAATCAAATTTGATCCAAGGCGCTGGAATTCCAGTGGGTCAAAGCAGCCTCCCTGATCATGTGTAGGCACTCATACAAACTGGAAACTGAACACTTCATCTTTTAATTCTCTAACATTTGGTTCTGTAATACTTATGTAAACTAGAAAAGATGACTATTTCTTATTGGCTAGAATATCATTATGATCAGCCCTACTATAGCAACAATGACAACAAAACTTTATAGATTTACTTTTTAAAAAGATTTCCTCCTGAGTCTTTTTTTCTTTTTTTTTAACATTGCTAATATTTCTGTGTTTAATTCACAAAACTCTTGATCTTCCCTAATTTTGCTGCATGTGCTGAGGGTTTAAAAATCTCTGGTAGCTTTCATAATTTAAGGTAAGTGACTGGGTTATTGAATTTTAGCAGACTTTTTCCTCTCCCTAAAACACTGGTCACTACACAAAGTCATTTTTAATTATTGTTTGCTTTTAGTTACTCCAGTTTCACTCTCCAAGCTTCATGTCAGATCCTTCATTGTCCAAACATAGCCCAACTATCAGGATAAAAACAAAAGGCGAAGAGGGGGAAAATAAAAACAACATATTTCAGACCATCCATGTACATCTTAAAATGCCAAAAAATTAAAAACAAAAAAACACAAGCCCATATTTTCTATTTTGGAGATCACCTTTAAATGACTGGAACAGAGATGATGTCCATATTAAATACATTTACAGAAAATACTGCATAAAAAGTTTCAAAGATCAAATAAAATAGAAGTCTAAAGTGAATAAGCATGCTCCTGCTTTGTCAAGGAAATTGCATCCATCTCAAAAAATCTGAGGCATTTTGAGGAGTTATTTACTTTTGTTGCATGCAGCACCAAGAATTAACTGCCATAACTGCAAGATTATAAACAATGAAAGTTTCTTCTTTACTTTGAATACCTGACAAAGCTTTGTGTATAATCAGTTCCCCCCACTTTCACAGGTCTTTCAAAACACAGGAGGTGCTTATTAAGGAACCACAAAATAAGACTGGACCAGAATGGAAGATGTGCACTACCTGGAGACACACATGCACATCAAAATTATACTTATAAAATAATTTTGAAGTTTATGAGCCTGTTTTAAATCAAAACATACCCTTCCGACTTGCAAATTGCCCTTTAAAAAAATTAACAGAATCTAAAACATTTATAACATTCCCCAGAATTTTAAAGGTTCCACACTTAACAAGACTGAAATGAGTAGTGTCCATAATATACTATCAATAAATGCAGATGCCCAAGAGAATAGTATTTATTACATTAAAAAAGAAAAGAACTAACTTCCTCACTACCATATTTTCAAGAAATAGGTATTAGCCAGAAGACTTATTACCACAATTTCTCACATATAACCCACAGCTTTTTCCCAAATGCAACTGGGAAAAATTGGGGTGTACATTATTAACAAGGAAAAGGACTCCTCACAAATCTGGTTTGTTTGGGGGTTTTTTTTGGGGGGGGGGGGGGGGGAGAAAGGGTGGAGCAGTGGTAGCATTAATTACCCTGGTTCTGGGAACCACTACAATTAACATTGCCACTGCTCTTCACTCTTCCCCAAATTTCCCAACCTGTGGAGAGTCCTTGTCCCCAGTCACATGCTGGACTGGGACAGTGCATAGGGTTGTCCTACAGCTGGAATTGGTACACCAGGTCCAACCCACCACATGGTCCTGGACCCAGCACATGGCTTCAGATCCAGAGTGGTCAGTCTGGCACCATGTACAGCCAGCGCTCAGGGTTGGATTTAACCTGCAGCCCTGCCCTGCCAAGTAGTCCCAGTTTCGGCTTGCTGAATCCATCCCCACTGCACAACAAGTCAGATCGGGCTAGCCCCAGTCCCAGCCTCAGAGATCCCCAGATACCTGGTACTTACCTGTACTCCAAGGCAAGATTCCTGCCCCCCCTACCCCCATCTTGGTGCCTTCCAATAATAAGGGGCATATTACTCACGAAAATACACTACTAGCACTGTAACTTTTGACCTGTTGATCTCCCTAAGCTCCTTAATTATTATCCCTCTTTTACAGAAAAGGAAGAAAGGTGATGGGTGGGAAGACAGTTAAACAAGCTCCTGAAGGACATTTAAAAGGCATAAAGAAACAGAACTCTAGCATCTCAAGTCCCACAAACTGCCTCCTCCAAGTTTCACAATCGATACTTCCCCATATCTGCACCAGGTTTTGAAACAGATCATTGCCCCAAAATTCTGTTTTGCAATTAGTCAAAACTGGGCTGCTTGAAGAAATGCGAGCATAAAATCATCCAACACTTCAAACATGAATGGTCTCACACAGCTCTTCAAGAAACTGGAAACAAAGGACTGACGAGTCTCTCGGACTAGTGGATTACTTGGGGCATTGCTAAATCGGGAATATTCTGTGCTGCGTGTTCAAGCTTTCTGCTCCCTTTCATCTGAAATGACTCAAAAGACCAGAGGACTTCTACCCCTTTCCTGCAGAGCTCTCCACAAGCAAAACCTGAGGACAGTTTCCCCAACATCCCCAGTTTAAGGTTGGGGCACTTAGCTCCTGTTACTCCTACACAGGTGCACAGCTCCTGGTCTGGTTTGCACTTCCCTCCCAGGATGGGGCATCCCAGGAGCCAGGGCCAAGGCTTTATGTGGAAGGAGCTTCGCTGGACCAGAGGATTAGGAGTAGAGACAACCTTGAGAAAACCTAAGCCAGCCAACTGAGAAGATGGTTCCAGGTGGGAGGAGGAAGGGTGGGCATTTCTTTTCAGAGTTAAGGGAGGACTTTGGAAAGGAAAGCCAAGAAGCTGCAGGCCGGCGCCTGACAGGGACGGGCGGGGAAGCCGTGGGAAGCAGCCACCGAACCACCCAGCCCCGCCAATGCCGCACCGCGCAGACGCCGCCGCTTCCGCGGTCAGCACCCGGGCCGTAGAAGGACCCGCCACGGCAGCGGGCTGCGGCCCAGCCCGACGGGGAGCGGAGCGGGGCCCCCACGGCGCGCAGGGCCCCGCCCCACCGGGCGCTCCCAGCTACCCCCGGCCCGGCCCGGCCCTGCGGAGCAGAAGGCGCCCCTGGGAGCAACCTCCACCCCCGCACCACCAACCGCTGGCACCGCCAGCCCTCAGGGAGCTCCGCCGGCCCGGCGCCGCCGCAGGCTCCTCACCTGCATGGACGCCATATTGGATCCTCCCCCTCCCCTCTGCGCCGCCGACCCGACCGCTACAGACGCAGCGCCGCCGCCGCCGGGTCACGTGGGCCGCAGCCCGGGCACCGCGCATGCGCCGTGGCGAACAGAGCCCCACGTGCCTCGAGCTGCACCAGGCCCTGTCTTCCGAGGAGCCCGGCCTCGCCTTACCGTATTGCGCAGTGTGTAAGGAGCGGGCCGCGGAACACGTCGGCCCGAGCCCTGGAGGAAGGAGGGCAGCTGCGCCTTCTTCACGGCTTGTGCAAGGGGGGGGTTGGCTTTGCATGGCCTGGGCTGTCCTCATCTGGCTCCAGGCCACAGCAAACAGGTGAAGGGAGCTGAGCAGTGATCCCAGGGGCCATGCATCCTGCCACAAAGGTCTCTAACGTGTGGCTGGTCCGGGTCTGCAATAAGCCTCTTTCAGCCCACCCCCCGCCTTGCATAATTAAAGTAATGTCTGCCAGGTTAAAGACAGACTGGTTCTGGGGAGGCATAAGTTTTCAGAGGCAACCAGCTACTTCATTGGCTCTGCATTAAATCAAGAACATCTTTGTAGCTGGCTCCCCAATATATCACATGGGAAATTAGCTGGATGGGTGGCACAGGACATTTATTGTACAATTCACAAGTCAGTGCTGTGATACATGCAACACCTGCTGGGCCTGAAAGGCCTGCCCTGCTCTGTGCTGTACTCAACTTCATGCTAGCGTAGCTAGCTACCTCACCTTACCACACAGCAATGGTAGAGGAGCAAAACCTGCTCTGTGCCCCTTCTAGAGCAGTAGCACGATCCTGGGAGGTTTTTGTACTGTTAATTAATTAATTAAAATAGTTTTGCCTAACCTGCATAAAATGAACTGCCAAACAGGAGATTTTAGCACACCTTTAACTCTTCTATGAAATATGAACTTTCATTTCTATCTGGAAGAACTTTTACAATCTTTTCTCCTGTGCCTAAAAAGGCATGCTTGTGCCCAAAAGCTTGAAATTAAAGAATTTTTTTTTCAAAAATCTTGTTTATTAGAATAACTATGTCTCCTCTACCATAAGTTCTGATACCTGTTGCCTCTAGACCAATATGGCTGCAACCCGGATACCTTAAAATGGTTTCTGCACTGATGTTCTCATTCTTGAGTACTGGACACTAATAATATCACTGTAATGTATTTGCTTACTTTCCCAGGTTTTGAAAATGGAGAAAACAGGGGCAGGGCATGAAAGGGAACACCTTTGTGATTTGAACTAAAACAGTAAGTGTGCTAAGTTATAGTGAATCAGCTGTCTCAGAAAGGACAACATTCATTGATTTACAGGCAGCAGGGAAATAGTAAATGCATTTAAACTTGGCTGTGGAAGGAACTAATAACCTACTAAAAGTGAGACTGAAAAGGTGTGGGGGATAGGGGCCTTGAAGACATCTAGAAACATCTTTACACTAAAGGAAATATAAAGATGACCCTCAGTTATTTCAGTTTCTAGCTCAGTTTCTTCTAACTCTCGTGTATCACCTCCTTCTAAACACAGCATGATCAAGCTCATGGTAATGCCCCACCAACACTGATGATAAAACTAATGCTTCCAAAAGCACATCAGATCTCACACACAGCTAGTGCAAGTGTGCGCTGCTCTGATGATGCTGTTGGAGTCGGACTGATGCATAGAAGCTGAGGCTCTGGCCACCTACATTTTACCTGAAGGTCTTTTATCTACATGCTGGCAGATTCCACTGAAGTTTATGTGATAACATTTGACAAGATCATAATTCCAGGTGACATTTGTGTTACACTGAAGTGATTGGTATAAATACCTTCAGTTTGCTGTACTACTTTTGAACTAAATTGCGCAATTAAAATATTAAATGCAAATTGTTGTTACTGTTCCACTAGATTAAGTCATTTGACACATATACATGTTATTCTAAAAAGCATTCCTTGATGCAAAACGCCACACATGTCAAGAACACTAAGGTTAGGCAACAGACACGTGCTTAGTTAAAAACATACTGATGGTTAGCCAACAAGGGTGTAATGACAGTAAAAAATTATTTGAATCCATTATAATCAACTTTTGAATCCTGTGTTCCAGAAAACCTAGCTCAAGGTCAAATGATAAGAGGTGTGTGCAAGGCTGCTACGCCTCAGTGTGCAAATCAGATTTTCCTTTGTATGACAGTGTGGAATCAGAAAAAATATATGCCTTAAACTTTGATTATTTTAGTTATAAGATGACATAACCGCTTTGTGTAGAATTGCTGGCTCGGTACAGTAGAACAGATAAGGGCAAGTGTTTGTTCTTTGTAACTCTTCTGCAAATGCTTCGCTCACCGCGGCCTTGAAGGTAGAAAAAAAAAGTATGTACAAAGTAGATTTCCAGGTGCAAGAAGGAGGTTTGTGAACTAACCCTATCTCCCCCATAATTCCCATCCTGATAACAGCAAAGAAATAATGAAGTAATATTATAGCCGCTTTTCATGCTAATTTCACTATATGATCACGTGAGTTGTAAGCGACTGTTAAAAAGTATATAAGCCTCCTGATTTTGCTCTTGGGGGGGGGGACCCCTTCCAAGTGCTTGGGAAATCCATGTCACTTTGGAACTCCCCCTACAGCTGTAGTTTCTTTTGAATAAAAGCTTCTGCTGACCTGACCCAAAAGTACTCTGTGTGTGTTTCCACGACAATTCCTGGTGCCGTGACTCGGATCCAGAACACAGGCTGAGGAAGGAGGACCGCAGGCTACCCCCCCCCGAACCCTGAGGCGCCAAACTTGAGAGGTAAGAGACCTAATTCAAAATCTCTATTGGGGTTTCGGAGGAGGACTGCCTGTAGGCTCCCAACTTGGCCGTGATAACTGGATCTGAACCTTGTTAAAACAGGTCAGTCTGAACCTTACTGCCGGCTAAAATTTTCTGTCTGGTAAAGGATCCCATTTTGTGTCTGGTAACGTACGTTTTAGGGAGAAACTGTTTGAGGCACCTTCATCCAACAGCACATCGGGCTTGTAGTTAATTAACTAAGGCGGTGTGGGGTAGGAGGTCTGGCTGACTGAATAAATGTGCATGTGTGTGTGTATTTAGAAATATGAGCCACTGACCAGGACTGAGACTACGGTTGGGCTCAGCCGCCCCAATTCTGCCTGACAGGGCAGTTTTGAAAGCAAGGGGGCCCAACTGGAACCTCGTGACCCAGTGGACAGGGCGTCTGAGTGATTTTGTCTTTTCCAAACCCCTCGTCCCAGTAGCTTCTGCCGAAAGCAGGAGTGAAAGGATCCCTCTAGTGTTTCCCTCCCCATTTCCATTTTATGAGCCGGTGTCGGGTCAGAAGCCTTTTGTCTGGGCAGTGAAAAACTGCGGGGCAAGGCACTGAGCGGCCCGGACATCCTAAATAAGCCTCTCCTACATCTCCCTGTGTGACTGAAAATGGGAACAAGTCAGTCTAAACAGGTTCCTGTCCCCCCTAAGGGGACTCCGGCGTACTTTATGTACACACACTATTCTCCCGTGACTTGCAAGTACTTGAATAAGTGGAACTGGTATACTAGGGATGATCCTGTGAAACATTTTCCACAGGAAGGAACATTTGATCAGGATAAAATAGTGCACTTGAGAGGGGCGTTAGAGTCCCGTGGATCCAAAACACCACAAAACCAGTGGGACGCGTTCTTTTATTGGTATGATGAAATGTCCAAAAGGCGGACAGAATCTCAAACTAGGAGCCTAAAAGACTCTCAAGAAAAATTAAAACAGCAGTTAAAAGCTGTTCGGGAGAAATTGGCTGCTCCCCCAAATTACACGCTGGCCACCGCTCCGATGTATCCAGCATTGCCCGGGGCGCCCCCACCACCGGAGCCAGCAGAGGATATCCTTGACCTTTGTTCGAACCCTGCTCTCCTGGGACTCCCACATCAGCAACAACCGGTTCAACATCAGGCTGCAGCCCAGGCTAGTGACCCATTAGCTGAAGCTCCTTCAGTAAATCCATCCACGGAGCTTAATAGTCCGGACTCATCCACCATATCTGCCACTAAATCATCACCAGTGTGGCAATTTACTCCTGGGTCACAACCCACCACAGGTGTATTTAGAAGAATGGGAATAGGCATGAAAAGATCTCCCATCAATCTGAGATCCCGAACTGCACAAGTTTACCCCCTAAGACAAATGCCAGGCATTGGCACCGATGGACAAAATATAGTAACTGTGCATGCACCCTGGACTCCAGGTGATCTCTACAATTTAACTCAAAAGTTCCCAAAAATCAGGGAAGACCCAGAAAAATTTCAGGAAGAATTGCAGACTGTTATAAATTGTTATAATCCAACATGGGCTGACATTAATCAGCTCATGCGATCCATTTTGCCCAAGGAGACTATGCTACGTCTGTACGCTGCCTGTACTTGGCCAGATCAAAACCCAGGGATTGGCCAAGACTTTATTGACAAGAGAAATGCTTTGGTTCAGACAGTTCTCACAATTTGCCCAAAAAAGGCAGACTGGACCAAAATAAATACCTGTAAACAAAACAAAAATGAACACCCCAGTGACTATTTAGAACGCCTCAAACAGGCATTTGAACGATACTCAGGAATGGATAACCCAGTCGAAAATGCTAAACAAACAATAGTGGCAGCATTTGTCCAGGGACTTAACCCTAAAATTGCTGAGAAAATTCAAACAGTAATTATTGGCTGGGAAACTAAAGATTTGACTGAAGTCCTTGCTGCGGCTAACCATTTTCATAACAAATTGGAACGGTCTAAAGACAGTGCCGAGTTTAAGTTAATGGCCTTACAGATTTCTCAGTTGCAGGGTCCAGGTAGAGGAAGGGGATGAGGACGGGGAAGGGGAGGCCCGGGTAGATTCAGGGGAAGAGATAGATCCTTGAGCCCACAAAACCCAGGCTATGGGAACCAATGTCATTATTGCAAGCAAGAAGGACATTGGAAATCAGAATGCCCCAACCGCCCCGGCCAAGGACCCAGACCCCAGCCCCCACCTCCACTTCCTGTCAATTTTCCCAGTGTTGAATAGGACAGCCTGAGGGACAGTGACATCATTGCTCCTTTGCTTGCTACTGACCAATCTGGTCCGTTTGTTGAATGCCTTATTTCTGGTAAACCTGTCTCCTGTCTTGTCGACACCGGAGCGTCCCGCTCCACGCTAAAGGCTGCTGAGTTTCCTTTTCTAACTTATTCTCCTGAAACTGTAAATGCTGTCGGTATAGGCGGACAACCTATCCCACATCCCGTCTCTGAACCTGTCTCCATCTCTATTGGCCCTTTGTCTGAAAATCATGCCTTTCTTCTTAGCCCCTGTGCACCTGTCAACCTTCTTGGTAAGGATTTGCTGTGTAAACTGGGATGCGTGATTTATTGTAGCCCAGATGGTGTTTACCTTGAGGTACTGGAACATAGGGAAACCAAGCTTGTGGCTTTGCTAACCCAGGAGTACTCTGATTCTGACACTTCCTTCTTGCAAGAGGAACTGTTGGCACGAGTACCTCCACAGCTGTGGTCCACCCATGCGAATGAAGTGGGGCACATGCTGAGTGCTGAACCAGTGCGTATCATCCTGAACCCTGCCAAGCCACTTCCTCGTGTCCCACAGTACCCCATCTCAAAGGAAGCTGAGGAAGGGATCAAGCCTGTCGTTTCCTCACTCCTTGAGCAAGGGATTATTGTCCCAATACGCTCCCCTTGCAACACACCTATCCTACCTGTCAAAAAACCTGGTAAAGATACGTATCGCTTTGTGCAAGATCTTCGAGCTGTAAATGCCGCTGTGTTACCCGCTTTCCCCGTGGTCCCTAACCCTGCCACTATTCTTTCCTGTATCCCTTCAGATGCTACATATTTCACAGTAGTGGATCTTTGTTCTGCTTTTTTCTCTATCCCCGTTCATAAGGATAGCCAGTATCTGTTTGCATTTACTTATCAGGGATTTCAATATACCTGGACAAGACTCCCTCAGGGATATACAGAGTCCCCAACCCTGTTTTCCCAGATCCTAAAAAAAAGATTTGGATCCTATCACGTTCAAAGGGGGGTCCACCCTTGTTCAGTACGTTGATGATCTATTGTTAGCCTCACCCACTTTAGAGGCCTGTGAGCAAGATACTTTAACACTCCTCACAGCTTTAGCTCAGAAAGGCCACAAGGCCTCAAAATCTAAATTGCAGCTCTGCAAGTCTAAGATACATTATTTAGGGCATGATATCTCAGCAGGAGAACGACACCTTTCCCCTAGTAGAGTTGAAGCTATCCTCAACATTCCCAAACCTATGACTAGAAAACAGATGAGGGGATTCTTAGGTGCAACGGGTTATTGTAGACAGTGGATCCTGGGTTATGCTGCTTTCACAAAACCCTTGCAAGCATTCACTCATGATACCACCCCGGAACCCCTCCCTTGGACTCCTGAAGCCGAACAAGCATTTGTGGTCCTTAAGCAAGCCCTCACTCTTGTTCCTGCTCTTGGACTTCCTAATTATAAGAAACCCTTTACCTTGTTTTGTCATGAACGGGAAGGAATCGCTTTAGAAGTACTCACTCAGCTGCATGGTAAAAAGCATCGCCCAATTGCATATTACAGCTCTGCCCTTGATCCCGTAGCTGCGGGACTTCCTCCTTGCCTCCGTTCAGTTGCAGCTGCTGCCTTGTTGGTTGAAAAGGCAGATTCTCTAGTTTTGGGACACTCTTTAACCGTTGCAGTTCCACATGCTGTGATGGCCCTTCTGCTCAAGGGCAAAACTCAGCACATTTCCAATTCCCGTCTTACTAAATATGAGAAACTTCTACTGTCAGCTGCAAATATAACCTTAAATCGCTGTTCAATTCTGAATCCTGCGTCACTTCTGCCTATTGCCTCTGATGGTGAGCCTCATGATTGCCTGTCTATCACAACTCAATTGTTAACCCCTCAAACTGACCTCAAGGACATTCCTATCCCAAACTCTGACCTTGTTTTGTTTGTTGATGGTTCCTGTCTTAAAAATGATGCAGGCAAATTAGTTGCGGGATATGCAGTATGCACTCAGTATGCTGTTTTGGAAGCCTATTCTTTACCCCAAGCTCGTTCTGCTCAAGTTGCTGAACTCATTGCTTTAACACGTGCTTGCATTCTTGCAAAAAATCAAACCACAACCATTTATACTGACTCTAAGTATGCTTTTGGTGTTGTTCATGATTTTGGACAAATCTGAAAACAAAGAGGGTTCCTCACTTCATCAGGGACCCAAATCAGTCATGGTTGTTATATAAAAGCGCTCTTAAAAGCTGTTCAATTGCCTCTTGCTATTGCTATTGTTAAATGTAAAGCTCATGAGAAACCATTTGATGATGTCACACGAGGAAATGATCTGGCAGACTGTTCTGCCAGAAATGCGGCCCTTTCTGGCCCACAGGCTCCTAACTCTGTTTTTGTTTGTTTTTCAGCAGACCAGTCTCCTTTGGCTAGCCTTTCAAGTCTGGCCCTTCTTCAAAATCAGGCCCCAAAAAAGGAAATAAATGACTGGCTGCGTGCAGGATGTTCACTGCACCCCGACTCTCTCTGGCGCTCCCCGGACGGCCGCCTGGTGGCGCCTAGAGAGCTTTTGCCACATCTTGCTCGTTTAACCCACTCTGTGGCCCATACAAGCAAAGGAGGAATGATTGCTACAGTACAAAGAAATTGGTTTGCCCCAAATTTTCCTTCCATGGCACAACAGTACTGTAGCTCCTGTCCCATCTGCCTAGCTCACAACATTGGGCAACGGGTAAAAACGACACCCGCAGCCCATCCCCCTCCATGGGGACCGTTTATAAATCTGCAAATTGATTTTGTGCAGCTACCTAAGTGCTGTTCTTATGAATACATTCTTGTTATTATTGATGTGTTCTCTGGATGGGTAGAAGCCTACCCATGCGTACGTGCTGATTCCATCACTGTAGCAAAGAAATTGCTCAAAGAATTCATCCCTAGATTTGGATTGCCTCTCACAATAGATAGTGACCGTGGCACCCATTTCACAGGACAGATAGTAAAAAACATCTGCCAAGCACTCAACATACAGCAACACCTACACTGTAGTTATCATCCACAGTCAAGTGGTGCTGTAGAACGTAAAAACTCTGATTTAAAAACGCGCATTTCGAAGATTTGTGCTGAAACAGGCCTCAAATGGCCTGATGCACTGCCCATTGCTCTTATGCACATTAGAAACACTGTTAACAGAAAACATGGCCTAACTCCTTATAAAATACTCATGGCACGACCCATGAGGATGCCAGCTACACCACCTGTTGCCCCTCACCAAACAGACCTACAATTAACTGATAAAACTGTACTAAATTATTACAAGGCATTAATGAAGTATGCCAGGTCTGTTCATTCACAGGTCCAAGAAGCCTTACCTCAACCACCGGATGTTCCCTGTCACAACCTCAAACCAGGGGATTGGATCTACGTAAAGGTCTATCAACGAAAAAACGCACTTCAACCCAGATGAAAAGAACCTTTCCAGGTACTTCTAACCATTAATTCTGCTGTTCGTTGCCAAGGTCACCAAACGTGGACTCACGCCTCGCACTGCAAGAAGGTATCACCTCCATTGGACCCCAAAGCAGCTGAATTCCAACCAAGGTTGGGATCTTTCCCTGAGGCCAAGAACAAAGACCCTCAGGACCTCACTCAGGCAAGTGAGGAGCATCAGGGTGCAAGTGCTAGTAACCTCTCCCCTGCACCCAACACCTCAGCCCAGCCGGATTCATCAGTTGAAGAACGAAGATATCATCTTCGGCCTCGAAAAAAGTGAATGCTCCCATTCGGAAGATCACCACCTCGATCAAGACCAAGAGCCGACATTATCAGTCCTTTAGGTAACTTGAGCCCAGAGGACGAAGAAAGACTTTGGCTGCCATCCTGGATTTGGCTGGTAGTGTTCTTTTTCTTACTGGTGCTGGTTATGTTTGTTGTTAAGATTCTTTGTCCCTCCTGTATCTAAAAATGGCACTGATATCCTTATATATCACACTTGGGTATCTCAGTATCACCCAAGGGGGGTGGGAAAAAAATTTGTATTTGCAGATCTCCCATGCGGTGGCTCAAGCTGGAAATAAAAGTGACTGCTGGATATGCTCTCACAGCCCAGCACACCTACACCAAGGAATCCCAATGATCGGAGTACCAATATCCCTCCAGCAATGGGGAACAATAAACGGCGGCTTCGTTAGACACTACTCGTTAGCTGCCCATCGGTCCGCTCCTAAAGAATGGAGGGCCGCCCCTGCTAACTGGATAATCTCCCCAAGAGTAGAGGCGCCTTTCTGTTACAGATCCAACAACACCGGAGCTTATAATAAAGCCACACCTGTAGGACACTACCCTCATTGCCTAACTACTCTAGATTATAGCCCTAGTAGCACCAGTGGAATCCTGTTGGGTAACGTACCCTCTCTCAATTGTACAGGATTCATGGTCTACAACTTTTCTAAGGAACCTCATGTTGCTCTCATTGCAAACAGATCAGAATTTTACATTCACTCCAATTTTACTTCTTGTAATATATCTCGGTCCAGCAGGATAGCAGCTGAACGTGGACCGTCCTATACGATGCATATCAATCGAAAGTGCCGGATAGGGCACAACAACTGTCGAGATTTGAGTACCCTTTCTGCCCCAGGCCTTTACTGGCTCTGCGGAAACAGGGCTCATAAAATCTTGCCCTGGAATTGGGTGGGGGTATGCACTCTTGGACGTGTTATCCCTGGTTTCGAAATGCATAGTGCAATATATCTGGAACAAGTAAAAAATTTCAACCATCACATGAAAAGGGCGGTTAACCCCTTAGCTACCAGAAACACAGGGTTCCATCGATTTATGAGAACCTTCATACCGTGGCTTGGAGTAAGAGAATTGGAACTAGCCATAATTAACATTTCATCCACAATGTAAGCTATGGGAAATGCCACTGCGGATGCAATTCAGGCTCTGCAAAAAGAGATCTCCCAGATCTCACAAGTAACTATACAACACCGCATAGCCCTAGATTACCTATTGGTATCCCAGGGGGGAGTATGTGCCTTAGTAAACTCCACCTGTTGTGTCTATGTCAATCAGGACACGCGAATCGAAACTGACAGTCGCAAAATCCGAAATCAGTTAAGGGTCCTACATCAAGTGGCCTCAGAAAATACTGACTGGGGTCTAGAAGAAATGTGGTCTTGGCTAACCTCCTGGCTCCCAGATTTCGGGGCCCTTGGCAAGAAAATCCTGTATGGAATATTGTTTGCCTTGATAGTTCTGATAATGTTCTATGTCTTAATGCAACTGATCCTCTGCTGCGTGAAAGCCAGCAGGGGAAGCTTTAGCAAGGCAAGAAAACCCACAGCAGAGTCTAAAATAATGGTTACAAAAGTGTGAGCAGATTGAAAGAAAACATGAAAGGCTGCATGATGAAATAGAGGGGCTCATGAGAATGGAAATTTAAGGCTAAAGTGAGACTAAATAGTCTCAAAGGGGGGGGCTGTGGAATCAGAAAAAATATATGCCTTAAACTTTGATTATTTTAGTTATAAGATGACATAACCACTTTGTGTAGAATTGCTGGCTCGGTACAGTAGAACAGATAAGGGCAAGTGTTTGTTCTTTGTAACTCTTCTGCAAATGCTTCGCTCACCGCGGCCTTGAAGGTAGAAAAAAAAAAGTATGTACAAAGTAGATTTCCAGGTGCAAGAAGGAGGTTTGTGAACTAACCCTATCTCCCCCATAATTCCCATCCTGATAACAGCAAAGAAATAATGAAGTAATATTATAGCCGCTTTTCATGCTAATTTCACTATATGATCACGTGAGTTGTAAGCGACTGTTAAAAAGTATATAAGCCTCCTGATTTTGCTCTTGGGGGGGGGACCCCTTCCAAGTGCTTGGGAAATCCATGTCACTTTGGAACTCCCCCTACAGCTGTAGTTTCTTTTGAATAAAAGCTTCTGCTGACCTGACCCAAAAGTACTCTGTGTGTGTTTCCACGACAACAGATAATAGAAAGGAAGGTCTTTAACTGTAGTAAATGCCAATATAACTCTCCCTTCTCTAATACATACCCACCCTGCAAAAGGGAACACCTTTGCGATTTGAATTAACAATAGTTGTGGTAAGTTAGAGTCAATCAGCTCTCTCAAAAAAGGGACAACTCTACTGATTTTAGTCTGATGCAGAACAACACAGTGAAAGTATGCTAAGAGAGGAACCACAAGGGCTCAGTACCTGTAGAGTGTCTCCAGTGTCCTGTGAGTTGGTGCAAAGTGATGGTGAAAATAGGAGTTTCAGGTGCAGGGGAAGTAAGAATAACCAATGAGGGATTAAAAGCATTCTGCATACAGTGTGGATTGTAACTAAATATATTGTTAGATTCTTTTGGTAAATATTCAAGCAGTGAGTCTGCAACTGCACTGCTTTTGATCATTCACGTTAAAACTTTTGTGTTTACAAAAAACAAACCCAAAGAGATTACAAAAACTGCCCAAAAAATGTTCTTCAATCTAAGTGACAATTTGCATGCAACTGTTTTCTGCTGTTTATTCAGTTCTAGTCCTAGTTACAGCCATGTTAAATCTGAAGCGCCCAGTATATACAACTGTGGAACTTGTTCTGGTGAATGTAGCAAGTTGCAAGAGTTTATTTAAAAATAAAGTTATTATAAACATGGTTTTCAAGCATTAATTTCCAATATACAGTGTAGTATTCATTTAACATTAGGCAGAAAATGTATACAATCTTAAGAAACTTTGGCAGGATGGATGGCTTTAGCTCTCTTAACACATTCAATTTCCACTTTGCTTTCCCCCTACCTTCCTCCACAGTGTTTTTGGACATTGTAAAATTAATGTTTTAACCACCTATTCCAGATACCTTACATCATTCTTCCATATCCTAAACTGAATCTTACTGCCTGACTCTTTGCCATTGACACTACTGTAACAACATTGAACCTTGTTTTCTTTTGTTCCAAGTCCTTTACAGGCATCTAGTTTTACTGCTTATCTACTCCTCCCAGAGAAGTTAATTGTATATTCACATTAATCTCCCTTTGTTAGTCTAGTGGCATAGCAACCATAATCTGCAGTGCCAGGTGACCATGTCTCACAAGTGAGGACTGCATAACTCAAAGGAATTGTGCTAATTCTTCTCTCCACCGCTGTTTGCCAATTTGAAGGACACTGACAAGTGCAATGCATTAAGAATATTCCTGGAAGGGGGGGGGGGGTCTCTAAAAGGAGTACAAACTAAATTCATCTATATAAAGTATTCTCTAAACCTGCACCTTTGTTATTAAGGAGTAAGAGAAGTAGAATTAAATCAGGGCAACAGAATGAGAGACAGCTAATGAGAAATATTCCTAAATTTACTCTTTGGTTATGGTACTTTTAAAAGTTACATTAATCTTATCGTTTGATGCGATATTTGACAAATATATAGTGTTACCGTAACATCAAGCTGAACTATGACAGGTGCATAATTACTTGTGTGATATGCCAAACTTCTGCTAAGATTAAAAAAAAAACAAACCCTATGGTAGGTACGCAGCAAAGGTACAGGTTCTTCTCTGCTTTGTAGATTTTGTGAAGATTTATTTTAATATTAACATAATCAAGTGTATAAAAGCTATAGCGAATGAAGAAATGTATGGGTAGATTAAGCAGTAGGTATATATGTATTCCATTCCAGGTTCTTCCATTAAAAAATAACCTTTTTGCAAGGGATTAAGTTATACAGAGCTTACATTTTGAAATTCTATAGAAAGTACTGCTAGTTTCATTTGATAATCTCATGACTATTTCTAATCTAAGTACTTATCAAAGGCTGCATGGTTAAAGTCCCAAACTGGCTGATATGAAAGATGTTGTATTAAATATTTCTTCAAGTTTCACTTGACTCTGAAGATTATTTCTAGACTCAAGTGATGACGTGTCATGGTTGGAAATTTAAAAAAACTAGTTCAACCTAGTATTTCTACAGGAAATTGTTTTATGCAGTAAAAAGCAGCTGAAAGCATACATGACAAAGCAGGCAGAAATCTTAAGATAAAACTTGCTTTGTGATGTATAAAACTCAGAGCTTTTCTGACAACATATTTATACTTACTAAGTTGATAGCTGAAGAATTCACTATTTTAACATTTGGTTAGAGTAACAGAAGAATTTACACAGCAAACTAAGATTAGTAACTTATTACCTGTAGCTCCACATAGTGGTGATTAAGCATTCAATTAAAGATGCATGAAGTTGGTGATATTACCTGTGCAGAAGGGGAAAAGTGTTCCTACCAATTATTTGCAAAGGCAATTTTAAATTTGAATTGAAAAGGATATTTCAAAGTAATAATTTTAAAATGTTAACTTTAAATTAGCTTCTGGTTGAATTATCACTAAACAAAAATCTCATAATTTAAAGGTTGGTAAGAAGCCTAGCTCCAGATGGATGAAGACCTACCTTAAACATCTGTAGATCCCCATTAGCTTCAAAATAGTGCTATTTAGGGAAAAAAAAATTACCACTGCATCAAGATATTGATTTTCTACTTGACAGCATGCTAACTTTATTCAAGCTTTGCCAACACTATCATAAACACCATATTTTATTTTGATATTTTTTAAATTACATTTTATTACTAAACTTACAAAGTTAAGAATTCAAATT
The DNA here is from genome assembly GCF_030867095.1 of Alligator mississippiensis. Lineage (NCBI taxonomy): Eukaryota > Metazoa > Chordata > Crocodylia > Alligatoridae > Alligator > Alligator mississippiensis. The sequence goes on along the minus strand of NC_081826.1, from coordinate 58,921,779 downwards.
GGTACTTTCAGGAAACAAAAGATGCATTAGTCATACTTGATAAAGTAATTTTAATTCCAAAGCTCACTCTCATATGAGACTACAAAAATGTGTTATGGCTTTGCCCTCAGACCTTCCCGTCAAACAAACAAGTTGATTTTTTTTTTTTTTAAGTTGAAATATTCCATTCTTGTCTGAAAGGTAAATGTGATTTTAGCTTTTTCTACAGTTAGCTGCATTATATCCACACAGAATTCCCTTCGCAGAAATGATCAAAGGGATTACTAAATTAATGCAGCCAAGTCACACATTTCCCCCCAAAAGTAATATTTTTCACCTATGATACAATCTTCACTGCTTGTCTACATTTTCATATCTAAGGAACTAGGAAGCTTTAGTTCATACCACACAATTAGACCGATTAGAAGAATACTTAAAAGATTTTTATTGAATAGATATAAAAGTCCTTGTGTTGTATTTTCCTTTTTTGGCTGCCCAAATTAGGTCACTCATGCAAGCTTTTCTCCCAAGCGAATCAAAAAGTCTAGTACTTTTTACTCTTCTAGGATGCATATATTTCATTCATGTGCAACACCAAGTTCACAGCACTTGTATTTGCTCTTCATATTGCCACTGTAGCTCTTTTAAAAAGAAAACTAGTTCCTACAGTTGTTCCATTTTTCACAGAATTCCTAAAAGCTGAACTCTTTTTTCCATGGGAAAAAACTGTCAAGTGGCAGGTTTGCTAATGGCAAAGCTTTGGTCCACCTGTTGTAAGATTACATAGTCAACTAGTTTACGCCCCAAATCTGATTCACTTTAATATAAAAAGTTGCTAGCATATTTCTTCCCTTCAGTTGTTGATTTAAAATATGCCACAGAGCTAGAATCAGTATCTCTGTAAGACCCACAACATTGCTGTGCTTTGCTTTGCCATAGCACATTATTTAGGGGCTGGGAAGGGGAAGGAAACCATTTTTTAAGCTTTAATGGGTACTACAAACAACATAAGGAAGAAACAGGGAGCAGTCAGTACCCATTTACATTTTTGCAAGAAATAAAAACACACACACACACACTATACAAAAACACCAAATTGTCACTAGACAATTAACACTTTCAACTTTGGCTGTATTCAACTTCAACATTTATGAATCTGAAAATATTGGCTTGTACTGAAGCCTTGTAAGTAATATGCCCTTTTTGAACGAGATTTAAATCTCAAAACCAAAGTAAGAACTTCAACACGCTGAATGGAATTTCGATGGTCTGGGGACATCTCTTTCTGTGCTAGGCTGTTTTATGTTCAATATGATCGACTATAGATACATATTTAAGTGTACAAGTTAACCGGGTCTTGCAATCAAAACAAAAAACCAAGAGTTTCCCATTCATGAATTTAGACCAGGCTAAACATCAAAACATATGCTTCTACTTATGGTACAGTTAGAAACGGGCATAAAAGCAATCTACAAATTTGGCTAGCATAAGGGAAAAATGTGAATTGAATGTTAAGAGGCTCCAATTAAATTTCTAGTACTTCCCACTTCCAGTTAGGTTAGAAATGTCACAAAAATTAGTCTTATTAGTTGGGTACTTCTGTTATGAGAATAAGAAATGTTTACTATCAGGAGAAGGAAAGATTGATGCATGTTCCACCCACCTGCAACCAAAGTACCTATTTTATATTTACAATTTGTTTACTGTATAGTTATGAAAAAACTGATTTCACATATGAACAACTGCTCCAAAGTTAGTAGTCACAAACCAACAAAACACACCAAATTTTAGAAATTTTCCATTCTGAAATTTATTTAGAACTCAGGAAGTAAGTGTGGTAGCTTTCCAATTGTGTATTAAGAGCATACCCATTTCTTTGTGAAGTAAGTTGCACTAGGTTTCCCCCCTCTCCCACATTTGTAACAGCTTCTTAACCAGGTGGGTTTTAAGCAATGCATTCCAGGACACCATCCTGTTTTGTGAATGTTCAAAGACACTTCAGTTTCAGCTTAGTGTCTCTTACCAACATCCAGAACACGGAATAATTATCCAGGAATACAACAGCCATTTTAATCACACTATACTGAAGTACAGTCACAGAACGCAAATTATTGTAATGACATCTTTAAAAAAAAAAGTTTATTAATGTCTCCCCTGACGAAGTAAAAAATAATCTTAGCTTAAACTTGAATTCAAAACATTTTAAACCTGAAACTACTCAAATTAAGTTTTCTATCTTTAACAACTCAAGACCCCTCAAAATGAAATGAGGGTACAACCACTAAATATCCAAATCACAAATCACTGGAATCTTAGGAGGTATTTTTCTACTGGCTTGAATAAAAGCAGCATAATAGGTTTTTTTGTTTTAGTGCTCTGGAAAATGAGCTACTAATAGCACTGAGCAGAGCTGGGAAAACAAAATACAATCTTTCACACAATGTCTTCCAACACACTTCAACAACATCTCCGACTTGTGTAGGTAACTGCCAAAAAATGTGAGTAAATATCAGCTAATCTACCACCATACTGACATATGTCAGCTTGTCCATTGAGTTTTATTTCAGCCCAGGAAAAAAAAAAGTTATTTCATACTCAGGTCAATTTACTACCTACTTAGGTCAAACTCCTTTGTGTGCAGCAAACTGCATAGTACACATCAAGTTTTAATCCAGAAAAAAAAAAAAAATTATACACCTATTTGCCAACTGGGTATGATAAGATTTCATGATCCCTTAAGGCCACCATTAGTTGGTTAATACACTAATAAGAGAACCCATCATCTGTTTGTGGTATTTCCACAGCAGACCAGAGCCACCTCTCTCTCAGAACTGAAGCAATGACAACTGATATAGATGGCTCTTTTGTCATCACTCATTAACAATTACATATATCGCTCATCTACAGAGGGTTTTGTAGTAGAAGTTTCCAGGCTGTCACTCATAGAAAACAACTTTCTTGTAATACTGTTCACTGTGTTTGTCTTATGGAAATGTGGTCTGAGAGAAAAGTGGATGTGACAGGCAATTATCAACAGAAACCAAGGGATGATTATATGTTCCACTGAGCGTTCATATAATTAGCTTGTCAATCCTTTTTGCTCAACATGTAAATATTGGATATTTAGGAAATCTTAAAGGAAACAAAAAAAAAAAGGTCAGACACAACTTAATGCCCCTTTTCTCCAAATAAAAGTGTCTCCAAATTTTCAGTTTTTCTTATGATAGTAAGGGGGAAACATGGGAGAGGGAAAGGATGAGGAAGAGAACTACCTCTGTGGCAGCCACCTTTAGGATGGTTTGAAGGCTATAAAACCAAGAGTAAATACAGAGTTTACATGACTTATCACAAACAATGGAAAAAATTTGTAGTCAGCTATTATATAAAACTAATATCAGGTCAAGTGAGAGTACATTATGAATAACCTTACATGTTATACAGAAAATAGTATACACACAAAAGTGATAGTTAGCATTAAGAACTAACTTGGTTATTTATATTTTTTCTCTAAAACCTACTGTGACCTGAACATTAAATGGATAGAAGGGAAGGGATGAATTAAGTTACATGAGAAAACTGAATCATATTCTTTAAATTTCCAAAACATAGCCAAGTTAAAATAAAGCATAAAAAATTCCCCTACGTAGTCAGTTTTCTGTCTAAAGTGAATGTTTTTGCCAGTTTACAAATCCTTGAAAGTGGGTATTTAAGATGCAAATGCTAATGTACTTCAGTTTTAACTATCCTAAAGGACAACTACTCTGTAAGGAGATCAAGTTTAGATGTTTAGAAATGTCAATGGTTAAAAACCCTAAACACCTACACATGAGGGTAGAATGAGCTTTTACAAAGCATTGGCCTATGTATTTTATATTATAATTGCATTAAAAGAAAATTCTACCACACCTAAAGGATAAGGCATAGCCATCTACTAACTGGTACATTTGTTTTATTTGTCTTGATTTGGGAAAAGGTCTGTATTTGTGTAAGCAGCAAAACAAATTTCAACTTGAATGACTGCTATGCAAAAAAACTGAAGGCAGCTGCCTCTGCAGTGAACTTTACAGTTCTCAATCTCACACACGCAACATGCTATCTGAAAAAGGTACTAACTGAACTACAGGTATTAAATACTGAAAAAAGTTTTACATTTTTATTATAATTTATTTTATTTAACAATCTAAGAAGTTTGCAGCCATCAGAAGTTCCAGTGCAATTTCAGGTGCAATTGGGAATTCAGGAATCTCCGTCGAACTGTTAGTGTAGCGAACCTTGTAGGTGAAATACATGCATACTTTGGATAAGACATGGGATGGAATCTCTCTAAAATTCACCTCATTTGTTTCGTTTTCTGCAAACTGTCCTATAAAGTAAAGAAAACAAAAAGGGAAAAAAAGTTGGCACCACAATGTTTCAAAATGAAAACGTATTTTATCAAGTGTAAGCAAAACCAGCTGCAATGGTTGAGGTAAGTCCTATGCTGCTGGATATATTTAGTGTACAGTGGACACGCTCATTAAATAAGGAACCAAGTCTAACCCAGGTGTTTGCCCACCACCTATCCACTACGGAGTTTCTATTATCCCTGCAGAGCCATTACAGCTTTGAAACAGAGTTGTTTATTCATGTCTGGGCACCTACATCTGTGTAAACATCCTTAGGACAGTCCAGCCTGAATTTACAGCACGGGAGGAAGTGAGAAACAGTGCATATTTAAAGTAATGTTAAGTCACGTAGCCTAACTAGGAAGTTTTCACAATAAGGACAAATTAGTGAAGGAGAGAGATTTAAAGCAAATAAGTTTAATGGATATATCTGTGGATTTCTTAAAATCTAAGTTTAGATTTTTATTTAAGGGCACTGTAGATGCAAGTGATTTTTGTGACACATTTAACCAAACCAACTGAGAGGTTTTTTTCTTCCAAATGGCAATGAAATTTTTACCACATCAGGGTCATGCTCCTGTTCAATATGTTCCACAGAATATAAAAAATTTGGGGGACATTCAAAAGTATATTTTTATTGTTATTTATAAATTAGACAGATTGGAGAATTCAAAAGCATTAGAGACCGACTTATCTTGAATTCTATTCACTGGCTGCAACGAACATGGGCATACCCAGTACTTCCTTTTCTTTTTCTGAGATTGATTTTTGGAGCACCTTCAACTCGGAAGGGCCCAGATTTGCTAGCTGCATTACTGTGGCTCTTCTGTAACTACAGATTATTCCTTTAATGGCAAAAGTAAGAGAGGGAAAGTACTGAGAATTTTGAAGATGCTCCAAAAATAATTCACAAGGAAAAAAAAAAAATCTGAATGCCCTTTTCTCCCTAAAATTTTAAATTTCAATTCACAGATCAGTTTTCGATTCTTCTCCAGTTTTAAAACAAATTCATTTTGACTTGATATCCCCTTAGCCAAACAGCAAAATGTCAACCCTACATTCAACATCATGATCCAATGTCATGGGAAAGTCAAAGTTAGTAATACCAATGTCATGGGAAAGTTGAAGTTAGTAATACCACTAGGCTTTTATATTACTTTGTAATATAAGCAATATCCTTTTTTGCTCTTGTGAAATCTTAACATCTCAAAGATCACCAAGTGAATTTGAGGCCCAACAGCTAGAACAGTGTATTCGCTACTTTCACCCTGATGATTTTTTATATAGAAGGTGTTTTGCACTCATTTTCAGTGGTCTGAAAAAGAGTGACACTGGGATCAGAAGGGTGGACTTGTCCTGCTTCATGCTGCAGTAGCTATGGGGTAAGCTAACTTCCCCCATACTATGGGGTAAGCTAACTATCTTTCCTCTACAGCTCAGTGCCTTAGTGGGATGCACCTGGTGCATACTCCAGGTTCTCAAATTTACCCATGGCAGGATATCCAAGAAAATACTGAGCTGCAGATTCATAGAATCATAGAAGTAGGGTTGGAAGGGACCTTGTAGATCTTCAAATCCAACCCCCTGCCTGGGCAGGAGGAAAACTGGGCTCAAATGACCCCAGCCAGGTAGGCATTGAGCTACTTCTTAAAGACCCCCAGGGTAGGAGCCAACACCACTTCTCTTGGAAGTTGGTTCCAGATCCTAGCTGCCCTAACTGTGAAGTAGTTCTTACAGATGTCTAATCTAAACCTACTCTCCAACAACTTGTGGCTGTTATTCCTTGTTATCCCGGGGCGCACTAGGGGAAACAAGGTCTCCCCCAAGCCCTTCTGGTCCCCCCTAATGAGTTTATAGATGGTCACAAGGTCCCCCCTCAGCCTTCTCTTGTGAAGGCTGAACAGGTTCAGGTCCCGTAGCCTCTCATAGATTACTGCTATTTATTTTGGCTATGGGTTGCTGGAAGATTTTAAGACACAGTCCCTATCTGACAGAAAAGTCTGGACTAGAAGTTACTATTCGGTAAACTTTTGTACGGTACATAGTACACATGAAAACACTCAAATATAGGAAACTGAATTATAAGCAGATATAAAATGTATCACACTTACCTGGGCCACTCAACATTGCTTTTATTGTTCCTGATGTTAATGCATGCTCTCTTTTTACAATGAACTCATGACCATCAGAGGATATCAATTTCACATACATAGCATCAGGGCCCTCACACCCACCATACGTTTTCTCTTCTCCATCTATTAGAAAAAGGAAAAGATTAAAATATTATTAGAACATAATGCATGATTCGTATTACTAGAACACAGAGGAACACTTCACTCTGTCCCTCTCCTCACGGAGTGAAGTCACAAGCCCCTTTTACAACTGAACAGAGAAAAGCAAGATCTTGCTAAGGTGCTAAGAGTGGAAAGGAGGAATAATCTTTAAACACCATTAAAATAAAGGTGAAGTTTCATTTTTAGGAGTTTAAGTATCCTGAACTCTTCAGCTTTTGATCTCACAGAGCTAACTTTTAATAGATAGCACCCATCTTTTCACTTTTCCTTGTCACCAATGAGTGTTAGAAAAAGTTATAAAAATATTCATTCAGACTTAGTTTTCTATATTCCTGTCACATTTCTAATGCTAATAAATTAAAATGTAGTTAAGAATTTGCCAAATGAAGCATGATACATTTTACTGTTAAGTTTAAAACAGCAATCCTCAGAACAGACATTTATCTGGCATTAGTAGGTTAATTAAACAGATACCATCAGCTGAAGTCATTGTGGGGAAGTTTTACTTGTAATAGTGAATGAAGTTATTTCAGTTTCTTTTGGACTTTTGACAGAACTTGCACAAGAAGAGGGGATAAAATAGGGCCAAACCAGAATCAATCCATCCTTAGCACATGCCAAACTCAGAACTATACAGGAAGAAATCCCAATTCTGGGTCAGCATATTTACCTCACTCAATTGAACAACTGCCACATCTTATCCCCTCCCCTCTGTCTTGGCTCATTCATTCCAAGTTCTATTTGATCCCATGTAGCTTATTCCTCCAAGCTGCCTCTGCATTTTGCCTCCCTTAAACCAACATGTGCTGCCTTCATTTTGTTCCCTTTGCTTGTGTGTTATGCCAGTTTCCCCTCAGCATGAGCTCTCTTAATATACTGGATTTTATTATCCAGTATAAAACTTTATAGGCCAGATCCTATTTCACTTATTTTGCATCTAAGTGGACTAAGGTGCCCAAATGCAATCTTATTTCACTCTGTTTGAGCTCCTGAAAAAATGTTAATACAAAAAGGTGGGTGGGTCCTCCTCCTCACCACTTATTTGAGGATTTAGTATTAATACTGAAAATGACAGCATGTAACAATAGTAATGGAGCCTGAGATTCTAGCAAGATGAAAGAATATTGCACAAAGGACTTAACAGATGGAGCAGAATCTGGCCCATATGAAGCTAAACTTAAAAGCAGGAAGGCTATCTTTGTCATGTACAATTTCAGTACCATGTAAATTCAGATGTACATCTATTGTATATAGAAACTCTAGATCACACTAATAGGTCAGGTCCACATGAGCAGGGACATGCCTTTACAGCAGCATAAATAGAGGAACAAAGTTGTGCTGCTACTTTGTGCCTTAGTGCATGTCCCTGCCTGTGCGCTTTGCAGCAGGACACATTGTCCCGCTGCTCCACACACAGCAATGGGGGGGAGAAGAGGGAGTGTGCTGGTTGGGCCACAGGATGCCTCAGCAGGCAGTAGCCATCCCTTGCGCTGAGGCATTGTGTCCCAGCCAGCCAGGGAGTGCACGTGGAGATGGGGAACCAGCCAACCCAGGGCTGCCTCATCTTGAGGCACCCTGCACCCTGGCCAACCAGGGAACAGCTGGCTGAGGTATAAGGTGCCTCAACATGGGGGCTCCACAGCACACACAAATGGGAGAGCAGGCAGCCCAGGGCTCTGCGTTTGTTCCAGCACTTGCCACTTTGGAGTGGTCTGCACCACTTTTTTCTAGTTTTTGTTTTTCTGGTTTTTTTGCTACCGGGAAATCTGAGTAAGTTTCGTCCTGGCACTGCAAATCAGTGCTTGGCGCTGCTAATTAATGTGCAACTTGTGTGGTTTATAGTGTGACAAGGAGGTATGCAGCGCCACAAACCACATGTGCCTACATGTTTGGATCCAGTCATGATATGTGTGTAAGAAATTCAAGTGGCTTTACTTTCTTTGGTTTATGAATTACTTGAATCTGAGACTACCCTAAATTTAAGAGGACCCCCCCCCCTCAATAATTAGATTCTATACATGGAATATTTATAAATGTATTATTATTTTCCAGGTGTAGAAACCAATTATTAAAGCTGTGGTTCCCAACCTCAGGACACGACCCAAATGAGGGTTGCAGAGGCAATGGACAAAAGGACACAAAGGACGAGCTGTGCCACGTTCTGGGAGCTCCCCCATCCTCGGACTGCCACCACCACTGCACTCCGGTCCCAGCAATGAGTCACAGCAAAAAAAGGTTGGGAACCACTGTATTAAAGGGTCATCTTTAATTCATCCCTCCAACAGCTGCAGGGGGGCAGCCATGGGGAGGCAGTTGGTATTGCTCTCTCTCACCCCACCAGCCTCTGCTCCATGGCAGCAGGTTTCATCCCTCAGTCAAGCTGAGGACAATGAGCATGGCCCCAGCTCCTGTAGCAGCCGTGAGGGCTATGTGCTACGCCGGGCTGCGGCTGTGCTCATTGCCACAGGCTTCAGCACCGACACAGCCTGGTGGCAGGGAGAAAATGTAAGGTGGGGAGAGAAAGAGGCAGGCAGGAGAGCAGAGGCTGCAAGGAGGGGGAAAGAAAAGAAACTGCAGGGGGGAAATATTGGGATGCAGAGACTGCTGGGGAATGGGGGGCAAGGAAGACAGGCAGGCAGGCAGTATGTGTGGTTTTGACCCTGACCCAAGTTAGGGGCAAGAGCCAGAGCAGCCACCTCCCCGCCCCCACTATGTTAAATGGAGGGAAACAACCTTATCTTAGAATCAAGTAAAATATGGTACACTTCCTTTTATAAATTAACATCACTGCATTAAAAACCATTGTATATAACAACATAACATTGTTTAGTATGCAAAATTTTATCACTCACCTATACCAAGAACCCTGTGGGTGTGTAAATGCCATTCACTTTTAAAGCAGCAGGCTAAAGGCAACTTAATCAGCATTTTTAATCTATTGAGTCTATTCCTGCTCAAGACCATCATCACTCTAAAACACTTATAGGTGTTCATGATTTATTAAAACGTGAAAAATTCAGAAAGTGAACTTACCCATTCTCTCCTTATTAAATGTTTATTTCTTTGCCACAGTGGCTTTTGCAACAAGGCAGTCTGAAGACAAAAAATTTTGATACAACAAGTGTCAACTATACATTTTAGTCAGTGGTACAATAAGTAATTTCAGAAAATCAGAGATCAAGTGACCCTGTTGACCTTAAGGCAGGCTATCTAAACATAAATTTGATTTTTTTTCTTTTATGATTCACATGCACATACTAAAAATAAATGTTCCTTATATTGCACTGTCAGGACACACATTTTCCTGTCCAGAGACTCTCATCAACTTTACAAAGTGAAACCAGAATGTAATCTCACTAGACTTTATAAAATTAAAAATATACCCCTTGTTTTTTCTAAAGCCCCTGGATGCAATTTAGGACGTGTGACTTGCATGTTTAAAGTGTCAAATGGCAGAATTCCAGGGGGTGGGGGGGATGATACACACCAAGAAAATAAACATTTCAAATATTTTATCATAATTAAGTCAGTTCTGGTGAAAGGTTTAAGAGTAAGGGCTTGTCTACTTGGGGAAATTTGTGCACAGTTAGGTGTGAATTTACAGTTAAACTATTCTTCAGACACCCCGTACATGGATTCCTTTAATGTACACTAAGACTGCCTGTGTGACACAGCCTACTCCACTCTGATAATGGAACTTGTAACTCTCCAAGAAGATTATATACCTTACAGAGAAAGTACTCATTCCATCAGTGGCTCTCAACCTCAGGTTGCAACCCAACCAGGGTTGTGGGAAGTCCGCCCCTCACCTTGCCCCTTCCACCTGCGGGGCTCTCCCAGTGCACAGTCCACAAAGCTCTCGCCACTGCTGCCCCCCCACGATCCCGGCCTGGCCCAGGCTCTGCTGGTGCTGCCAGGCATGAGCTAGTTGGTGTCGGGTCGGGGGTCACGACAAAAAATGGCTGGGAGCCACTGCGTTACATGTTAGCATGCACCAAGACAGTGAGGACCAACCTTTCTGGCAGGTAAGCCACAAATTAATCCCATACTCTCCCTAGCTACAACTCCAATCCCCTTCCCCTGCCTAATCCGCTCTTCTACTTTCTGCTTCTGACCCCATCTGCTGCAGTGCCATTTGTTCCCTCCCTGATTTGCCACCGGCTGCCCATGCCACTTGTGCAGGTTGGCCACTCCTGCACTATGTCTCCCAGTGGGGAACTAGTGCAAAGTAGCAAACATACTGTACAGTGCGAGTTTACCTTATTGAGTAAAAGGTTTTTGTCTATGTGGGGAAGCTAACAACTGTAAACTGAAGGGTTTATCTGCAGAACAAGCTAGTGTGGGCTGCTGCGATACAAGCTTTGGCACACTGAACTGTGGTTCTACTCTGGGAAAGACAGGTCTCTGAAATAAAAATCAACTCACCCACTTGCTATTCTATAACCTGTATTTGTGGCAAACTCTCTCTCCAAGTATAAGCAGAACACAAATCAATATTGTCATTTGCTTATACACTCATGAAAACAGCACCAGGAGCAGAGGGTTCAGTCAGTTTTACAGCCAATATTCAGGACACTGTGGTTAGGGACAGAAATTACACGTAGATTCATAAATGTTAGGGGCTGGAAGGGACTTCATAAGATCATAGGATCCAGGACCCCGCATTTGGACATGAAAGACTGCTGGGGTCAGATGACCCCAGTTAAGGTGGATGTCAAGATGCTTTTTGAAGATCACCAGGGTGGATGACTCTACCACCTCTGGGGGGAGTCTGGACGCAAGGAAAACCTTCTTTACAAGTCTAGAACAATCTGAAGCGATCTTCAAGCAGTTTGTGCCCATTGTTTTTCATCTTCCCCTGGGATGCCTTGGTGAACAGATGCTCTCCCAGGCCTTGATGCATGCCCCTAATATACTTAGAGGCTGTCACCAAGTCCCCTCTGAGTTCTCTCTTTTCTAGGCTGAAACGTCCCAAATCATTGGGCTTCCCCTCTGCTCTCCAGCCCTCTAATCATGCGTGTAACCCTCCTCTGGACTCTCTTGAGCTTCTTCACATCCTTCCTGAACCGTGTCAAATGACTCATATTTGAACAGACAATGAACAATGGTTCCCCATCCTCC